>NW_005434661.1:43443-46057 GCF_000315625.1 Guillardia theta CCMP2712
TAATGCTGCTAAGCATGCAAATAATGATTACGATTTTGATATTCATATTTATGGCACTAAACTTGATACATTCCTTTATTCTTGTGAATGTGGTCTCCTTCTTACTCGACAGCTGCTTCATATTCATCAAAAAACTACTAAACATTCTTTCACACCATGTCGTGACATCAAGGCTAAACCTTCACATGCGCATATCCCTAATCTCCATTTTGATCCAAAGGATCCACTCGTCTATGTTTATGATTCATTCATCTTTCAATGCCATTGTGGATTAATACTCAACACTCATTTAATGACTTTGCATCTTACAGTTTGTGATCATGAATTCGATCTTCTTGATGACATCTATAAACACAAATCCGATGATCTTATTCCACAAGCGTGTATTGAATATGATGATAACTTATTTCAACAGTCTGATACTCCTCTACAAAAACAATTCATTGATTTAGAAATCCTTGATTAATAATTTCATACTTTTTTTATATTTTTTTGTCCAATTATATGACTCTGTACGTAAAAACGATGATTCCTGCGTACAATACAACAATAAATCTATTACACTACTAAAATTAAAATATATTCCTATTGCAGTACAATGCTAATAATATCCAAATTAAAACACTTGAAAACACAATGACAAAATTTCTATTAAGATTATGTTCAATAAATATTAATTACCCATACAATAAATATTATTTCAATTAAAATAATATCCAATAAATATTAATTGCCTTATCAATGTAAATTAATGCTGCAGCGCGGTGCATAAATTGCACAATGTAAAACGGCGGTATAGCATGAGCAAAGCGAATGCTATGATGAGCGCGCAGTGCTCATCTATTCCATTGCAACTTGTGCTACACTTGTTATTCCTATTACACTCGCAAACCCTTGATTACAAGTATTCAGTCGTCCTGAACTGTATAATGGAGCGTATCATAACACAGAAATAACAGAATAAACAGCGGTAACGCACGTAAGTGCGTGGGCCGAAGGCCTATCCCTGTTGAAACATGCTAACCATATATATTTCTTGATGATTTTGTGATTATTTTTCTTTTAAGTTAAATCTGAAATTTAGTAGTGTTAATATATATTTGTTAATTATACATTCCTCGACGGCGAGTGTCTTGCAATGATTCGATAAAAACCGCAGCAGTGCAATGCTAAAATTTAAAAGACCTCCATGAAATCAATCTGCTGGTACCAAATGGTTAAATCCATACCTTTAAACACAGACATAAATCCTTTAGTAAAAAATATAAAATCAAATTTGTATCAGATTTAAACTGTGTTCTCGTAACATTTACAGATTACAATCGCATTTTCATGACTGGACGCTCAGCTTGCCGTAGGCAACAGAATTGCAATGAAACCACAAGCTTATTCTCTTATAATCTTGCAATTCCGTTGCAATTTTGTCCAGTTTAGCTCCTTTTGTCAAAAGGAGCAAATAAAAGCAACATAGAGCTACTCGTAGCCACATAAAACCCCAAGCTTTTACATATATTTTTTCATATATCATTGGGCGACAACAATTAAATGGTTTAATTGTTTTTTCATTTCTTAATATATATGCCAACATCATGCTTTTTAATTGATTACATTCATTCTCTTTTTTTATTTTTATGCACTATACTGCTGATAATTATTGTACAATATTCAATATACTAACGAGCGTACCCACGGAGTGGCTTGAGCAAACATATTATATATTTGTTTTCCTATTGATTATATCAGCGCTCCCTATTTTTTGCATGCAAAACATAGAGGAGCAGCTTCGCTGGAAGCAGCCTTGGTCGCTTGCACTCGAAGAGCTGCGCCAACCTTTTGAATGTGTTAATGAACTCTTGATTATAACAAAAATAAATTAGGACAAGAATTTTCATATTTCTGAAATTTTGCAAAATTGAAAAATAAATTTTCAACTTGAGAAAAATATTTTCCTGATTTTACATTTTTTCCAGAAATTCAAAATTCTTGTCCTAATTCAATCATTATCTTAGATCATACACTATAGTACATATATATCTAATGTTATATGTGATGTACATGATCTATGTATGTGCATTGGAACTCTTGATATCAAAAATAAATTAGGACAAGAATTTTCAAATTTCAGAAATTTTGCAAAATTGAAAAATAAATTTTCAACTTGAGAAAAATATTTTCCTGATTTTACATTTTTTTTTGAAATTCTAAATTCTTGTCCTAATTCAATCATTATCTTAGATCATACACTATAGTACATATGTGCTATATACTATATACTATATACTATATACTATATACTATATATTGTGTATATGATGTATGTATGTATGTATGTATGTATGTATGTATGTATGTATGTATGTATGTGCTATTGAACTCTTGATAATGTCAAAAATAAATTAGGACAAGAATTTTCAAATTTCAGAAATTTTGCAAAACTGGAAAATAAATTTTCAACTTGATAAAATATTTTCCTGATTTTACATATTTTTCAGAAATTCTAAATTCTTGTCCTAATCTTAATTATTATCTAAGATCATACACTATAGTACATATGTACTATATACTATATACTATATACTATATACTATATATTGTGTTATAATGTATGTATGTG
>NW_005434661.1:46500-46765 GCF_000315625.1 Guillardia theta CCMP2712
TCACATACACCGTAGTACATATATACTATATAGTATATAGTATATAGTATATAGGAAGAGATATGCAGTTGTCTATGTAAGTACTATGTATTGTGTATATGATGCATGTATGTGATAATTGAACTCTTGATAATATCGAAGTGTCCTAATCTTAATTATTGGTTCACTATAGTACATATATATTAAATGTCACATGTGATAAGGCAAAATTATATCAAATCTATATTAAAAAAACTATATTTGTAATCATTTGTTTTGTCTCTTT
>NW_005434661.1:46865-62730 GCF_000315625.1 Guillardia theta CCMP2712
AATCATAACACTCATCTCTATATGCTAAACATAAATTATGATTATCACATTTTTGAAAATATTGATACATATGATAAGAGTATCCTATGTCATTCAATTCATATATTAAAGATAAATCTTTTGATGCTTGCATAACACCAAATGTTTTCGGATATGCATTCATTGAATAATCATCTATACTGAACATAGATACTATATCATATATTACATTATCTATTACATATGAATTATTGCAATAAGGGCAATTATGTATATTAAAATCATATGATTTCAATATGCATGATTTATGGAACTTGTGGCCACATCCTAATATCAGTGAATTCTTTGGGGAAACAAAACCATTATAGGCGCAGCCAAGGCTGCTTCGCGGCCGCACAGATGGAACACTCATCCATGTATGGGTTGATATATGTCACCTTCTTAAGAAGCTTGTCAATAAAGTATTGTTTTTTCTTTTTCCTTTTACTTGATAATGGTGATGGGGATGGTGTATCATATGAATTATATACCACTGATTTTTTTGAATATAGGTATCCACGTACTATATTCTGGCAATAATAACATTCACCACAGTCACATATTTCCTGAGAATGATCTGATGATAGATTGTCTGTTATTATATCTTCTAATGTCAATGATTTCATTTGAGATTCGTTTCATATATTCGTTTCATTTTTAACACTATGAAACAATATATCCTAGATCATGACCATGTGACACTGTGCTTTTGCAAGAGACTATGTATAGAATATATGTATAGACATCTGATATATATTGTTCCTGTTGTGCTATATGGTATATTTAGGACGCTTCGCTTGCCGGAGGCAACAAGAATTTTGATTTTTAGAAAAAAATGTAAAATCCGGAAAATAAATTTTCAACTTGAGAAAAATATTTTCCAGTTTTGCAAATTTTCACAGATTTCTAAATTCTTGTCCTAATTTATATTTTTGTACATATGGCAACTATTTATCATGTTTAATTCTTGATCATCACTATATACATGTCTATGTATAGAACATCTGATCTATATTGTTACTGTTGTGCTATATGGTATATTTAGGACAAGAATTTTGATTTTTAGAAAAAAATGTAAAATCAGGAAAATATTTTTCTCAAGTTGAAAATTTATTTTCCAGTTTTGCAAATTTTCACAGATTTCTAAATTCTTGTCCTAATTTATATTTTTGTACATATGGCAACTATTTATCATGGTTAGATTCTTTATCATTACTATGGTGCTTGAGACTAGAGGCTACATACATAGACATACATAGACATACATATACATGTATAGACATACATAGAATATCTGATCTATATTGTTACTATTATGCTATATGATATATTTAGGACAAGAATTTTGATTTTTAGAAAAAAATGTAAAATCCGGAAAATATTTTTCTCAAGTTGAAAATTTATTTTCCAGTTTTGCAAATTTTCACAGATTTCTAAATTCTTGTCCTAATTTATATTTTTGTACATATGGCAACTATTTATCATGGTTAGATTCTTTATCATTACTGTGGTGCTTGAGACTAGAGGCTACATACTTTATATTGATTTTTTATTAAGATCATGGAAAATCCTGCCACCTTCCAATTTAAATCTAATCTGCTCAAGGCGTCAAAGAGCAATGATTTCAAGGATGCCGTTGCCTACGGCAAGCGGAGCGTCAATGAATGGCGCATCATCAAAAACAAGATGATCAATGATGATCCAAACAAGACATACAAATGCATATGTCAGAGGAAAATCCAATACATTTCATTCATCTATAACATAGAAACGAAATTAACAATATTGGTTGGATCTACATGTTTGAAGAAATTCAAGATCAACAAAAACCACAACCAAGACAATCCCTATACAAAAATCATCATATCCAAACTGACCAAAGGAGAGTATGAGATCATAGACGACATAATAGAATATAGTGATGACGTTGAGAAAGAATTGCAAAATTATTATGAGACTATAATCACCAACATTCTAACCAATCCTAGATTGAGCACTGAAGATGTTCATGATGGTCTATCTACTATCATTGAAGAGATTCTGTTCTTGAAGAATGAATACGGATTGTCATATCTAGATTCAATTCTTAATGAAGTTAAGGAATCAATTAAAAGAATTGATTTGCAATTAGAGAGAGAGATTGAAACTAGATTAAGACTGCAGAAAATAGATGAAGAACAACTTATTCAACGATTGAAGAAAGAGGAAGAAGCAAGAAAATCCAAAGAGATTAATGACTTTAAAGATAGAATTAACAACATTAATTATTCTACAAGTCATATTCTTCAATCTTTAGAAAATATGCTACAAGAGATGCAAGGTAAATCATACTTAGAACACATCTCAATCAGAGTGAATAAGTTGATCAGAAGATGTCCTGCTTCTACTATCGCAAGGGGGACAGAACCCTCATATTTCAAGAAGAAGAGTTTATCAAAATCAATTAGTTTTTTTATTAGTTTTTATTACTTTTTTTCTTCCGCCCTCTCTTTCTAGCATGGAATCACACAAAATTAATCTGGGATTAATTCCTTTAATTTTTGAATATTTTTTCTTCAACTCATAAAACAATTTATCAAACTCTTCATTTAATTTAACAAAATTAATTGGATTTTCTTTATTATTAGATGTTTTCTCATCATCATTGTAACCACTAAAACTTGGCACAAAATAATCAATATGTGGTTTAATCATGACAACTTCTATGTGCAGTTTAGTCAAGTTTAAACTATTCCATTTTTCGATAATTTTAACAGTTTTTTCTTTGGAGTCAGTGTGTATAGAAAATTCTAATGTATCATATTTTTTTAATTCCCAATGTTCATTTTCATTGTCATAGTCCTTTCCATCTTTAAAAGAATATGGAAAAGCGTTTGTAAGTCTAAAAACACATGTGTCTTCATTTAAATTTAAATTAAAATCATTTAAATTTAATTTATAAATCTTGTCAACCAAAAAACAATCTTGACCATCAGAATACTTAACCTTGACTAAACATGTGATATTTCGCTTTTGATCTTCTTGTAAATATTTTAATTGTTTATATTCATAAAACGCGTTTTCTTGTTCTTTTATTTGATTTTCATCATATTGATTTGTAATTTTAATGTCAGGCAATGATTTCAGAGATTTTGGTATAGAAGGATCTGCTACATCATCAGGATTTGCTATATCATCAGGATCTGCTACATCACATGTTTTGCCTGTACAAAAAATTCTTGATAAAAAACCACCTCCTGCTTTCTTAATATTAGAAAGCGGGATGAATTCATTTTTTAATTTGATATATTTTTTGTTTTTCTTTGTATAAATAATCTTGCCATTGTATTTAGCTTCCGTTTTTATATAATCACTATGTTTATTAGTTTGTTTTTTATGTTTTGCAACAGGCACAATCAATCTATTCATATTTATTTACAATATTACAATATTATAAAATTATATTACAATTAATTTTATAAGCTTCCAGCAAATTAAGTTTGTCAGATTGCATTTAAAATCAAATCTTTATCTTTAATCGGCGCTTTGCTTAATGAAGCCAACAAAACGTTTTTCTTGTAAATTATAAATTTCCAAAATATAAGAATTGATTCTTCAGAGAAGAATCCAATCCTTTTGTAGTTTAAAATGCGTTAGTTTTATCCAATATGTATTGTTGTAGAAGTCTTGTTCCATCTCTTTATAAATGCAATACACTTATTTTCGTAGATATTTGAATATATCCATCTCTAATTTCTACATAGACTAGAAGAATTAGATCTAAAATCAAAGAATATATCAAAAATGCCATAGAAATTAATGATCCAGAACTTATTGTTAGGGTCCCGCTCTATATTCATTTTTTCTTTCCAAGAAAACAAATTCAAAAAGAAGCAATTCAAGATATCTGCCGTCGTTTCGGAACCCCCCAGATGAGAAGAAGATGAACGAAAAGAAAAGGAATAAGAAATATGAATCCGAAAGACATAGACTTGAAGCATTAGACTGATTCCGTGATATTAGAATAGGGGGTTCCGAGCTTGCGCAGGCTTGGCTTTAGCCATCCGAAGCGATGAAATCGCTAAGGCTTGGGCCTTGCCCAACCGCCCCCCTCCGACGGTCAGTTACTCAAGTTGTATCATGGTGATATTGATGGTTTCACTATTGAATTACAACCTTCTCTTGAAACCTATCAAGAAATCTTGACTAAATATGATCTATGGAAGAAGGATTTTCCATCCTACCTTTGATATTTCTAAATTAATTATTTTTTACATTGATATCGCAATTGATTTGCATGGATATTGCATGATACTGCATGGATATTGCATGATACTGCATGAATTTGCATCGATATTGCAATTGTAAGCATTGATTTCGCATGGTTGTGCATGGATTTGCAAAGATATTGCAATTGTAAGCATTGATTTCGCATGGACTTGCAAAGATAGCGCAATTGATATGCTTTTGTTAGGCATGTTTAAGAATAAAAAATACCACAGATAATTTATTTATCATTGTTTGATGAATTTTTCAAAGCATGCTCCAACTCCAATATCTGAATGATTTTAATGATTTGCATGATTATATGCACCGTTCCGTAACCAGTAAAATTAAACACAACCGAATCCTCAACCTCATCACCGTTATGATAATGATAATAACTGAACTTCCGTGCATCATACTCCTCCTTAGTCATCAAGTGGCAATACATATGCCCCTCATACGAACTGAGAACTGCATCGTAGTTTTTGAACAAAGGCCTGAACAACCCCAATATGTGCAAGTTGTTGTGTTCAGCTTCGGAATCAAGATCGGCATGAAAATCGAATCGCAAATGGTACGGCCGGTCTGTATGGCATTTGCATGGGTCTTTATCTTCGATAACAGGAAACTCAGTCTGTCCAAGAGTTCTCCTCACTAGATTTTCTAGTTGAGTGTCATAATATGATTTAGAAGTATCATATAACGATTTCTCAATACATTTCTTTCGCTCTGCATCCAATATAGATTGCATGTTTTTGCTTTCTATTGATTGAACTGATTGATATCATTTTTTCGAATAGTTGTGCATTTTATATTGCATGGTTGTGCATTGATATTGCATTAATATTGTATTAATATTGCATTAATATTGCATAGTTGTGCATTGATTGTGCAAAGATATTGCAATTGTAAGCATTGATATTGCATTAGTATTGCATTGATATTGCATGGTTCTGCATGGATATTGCAATAGTAAGCATTGATATTGCATTGATATTGCATGGTTGTGCATGGATTTGCAAAGATATTGCAATTTTAAGCATTAATATTGCATGGATTCACATAGATATAGCATAGATATAGCATATATAGCAACAGTGAGCATAGATATAATATTGGAAAGAGATATTTAGTATAAACAAAAATTGTATAGATAATATAGATAGAATGTCTGACACAGCAGCTGTTGATACAGTTATTGATCCTAAAATCTTGAAAAGAAGAGAATATCAAAGACAATATTACAAGAAGAAATATCAAGAAGACCCCGAATACAGGAAGAAGAGAGATCAGATCAACAAAGATTACAAAAATTCAAGATATCAATATGATGAGGAATATAGGGAGAAACAGAAGGAAATCAAACGAGATAAATTAAGGAAGAAATACAATGAGGATGAAGAATACAGATTGAAGAAGATAGCGGATGTATATCTTAGAAAGATATGAAAAGGATATAAGGAAATTTATATAGATATATCTAGTTACGAGGAAGAAAAAGATCCAAGGAAAGAGACACAATGAAATCGGATTATGAGACAGATGTTTCAATGGAGTCAAATGAAACATATAAGACAGATGATACAGTATGTTGCATTTCGGTTCCGAAAAGTAATTTTGATGTGATAAAATACTTTGGATCGAGAGAGTTGCAAGGGATGAGGTTCTATGAGAATTTTGATAAGAAAGCATTGCAAAATGTGTTCCAAAACTTTGAAAAGTATGAATCAGAGATAAGGAAGAACAATGAACAGGAAGATTGGAATCCGAAGGGATTCATGCTGAATTATTTGAAGCATTCAGGATCGAACGATTACTGTTTGATAAGTTATTCAAAGGCAAAGAAAGCGCCTCAATTCAATGAAAATAATCATATATATACTGAGGCGGGCCCGCAGGGCCCGCCTTACAAAAAACTCACAACGTCGGGAGCCCCACCGCAAACATACCCCCAGATCCCCTCCCACCTTCCATCTGAGGTCATGGAGAGGCTCATTGGCCTCCATCTAGACTGATCTGATACCTCCTTGTGTCATCCGACTCATATATATACTGAGGCGGGCCCGCAGGGCCCGCCTTACAAAAACTCACCCAAGACTTCAAACAAAGCATGGAAGCTCTCTCCAACAATGGCGACAACAAATTCATCGGGAAACTCCTCAACACCGCCATGAAACCCCAAGTCGACAAGTACGCCGCCGACGCTTCCTTGCCACTCTCGGCTCTCTCAACGGATCAATGGGTCAACGACTTCATCTTCTCCCTCGACACCTCCACGATCAGCAGATCCATCCAGGCTACGAAGACCGTCAATCGATCCAGACTCAACTCGCCTTGGCATCCTCCAAGCTCTACAACGGGACCGAATCCGAGGCTCAACCCAACCGCAACCTCTACCTCTTCCAAAAACTTCACCCCAACCAACAATACAACAGCAGCGACAAAAAGGCCTTGGCAATCTCCTATGTCAACCGATGCATCGAGATCATCATGTTCTGGGACAAAGACCTCACTCAGACCCCCAACTCTACCCACGTCCCAACAAGGGATTACATCAACAACATGGTCGATACATTGTCAACCAACAACGATATCTTCATCTCAGTTCACTGCGCCATAGACCAACCTCTCAGATCCGTCTTCAACTACACCATCGCAACTCAGAAGCATACCAAGCTCTACACCATCATCGCTTTGACTCTGACCGCAGTGCGTCGCGCTGAGCAACAACCCGATACTATCCTCAGTCTCTATAAGTTCCTCTTCTTGCTGATCAACGAACATATCGTTCGTCCGCATATGTCAGGCCTTAACTTTAACTTTAAAAATCTCTTTGATCTTCAATAAACTTGACTTGAACGAAAACTCATTCGACTCAGTGACTGTTTCCGATACCCTAAACCTTAATCACTAGATTAACTTTGAACTTTGAACTTTGAACTTGAACTTGAACTTAAACCTTAAACTCAAACTTAAACTCAAACTTCAACTCTGAGGCGAGCCCACAAAGACCACCCCATCCTCCCCTTGTAACTTCAAATCAAACTAACCGTTACAACATCAGTAGTACCCCTTTAACGAGCTCTTAGCCCCATTCCACTAGGCGTGTTCGGTACGCCAATTACAGGTCAATTCTGAATTCTCAATTGTGGGCCACATTTAAGATTTCAGAACGCGCGCAGAAAACGTGTTCGGTATTGCAATTTAATAAGTCATGTTGTAAGATAATAGTAACATTTTAAGATTCAAACCGTGCCCTTGCTCCCATCAACCATGCCGATTCAGCGAGACACGCCACGGATGTATGGGAGGCGCACCCTCCTCTACCATTTGGAGAAGGCTGTGGTCAATCGCTCATCAGCGCGCATCATGCAGATTCTCATGCTCACGATTTCGCAGCATTCACGGCAGAGCATGCGGCTTCTTGGCATGGGGGTTGGTGATGCATTGTTTTGGCTGTTTCGTTCAAAACGTCGGGTGCGGGAGCTTGTGTGCTTGTTGTCTATGATGGACATGAACAACCGTATCGTCAATCTGCCCTTTCAGCGGACCGGATCGCAGGGACCACTGAAGACGCCAGATTCCTTCTCGCACGTGGAATTCGTGCAGCAGTTCCGTTTTCGTAAAGTACATTTTCATCGCATTCTGCGATGCTTGAAGGATGATAACGGGCAGCCAATGATGGTAGGGGACGAACCAATCTTGTTGAAGTTTGGAAAGCGAGGGCACAGGACATCCGTGCGTGCAGACTCAGTCTTCATGATTTTCCTGCGTCGGCTGTCATATCCTGCGCGGTGGTGCGATCTGGTATATATTCTAGGTGGGTCCATCACAGTTCTTTCCGAAACTTTCAATCACATGGTCAGAATCTTGCACAAGAGGTACGCTATCTTGTTGGCAAGCATGCGGCCTTGGAGGCATCGATTTAGCCAATTTGCTGCTCACATGCGAAGTTGGGGTTGTCCACATGACAACCTTGTCGCTATTTTTGACGGTCATTTACAGCCCACGTGCCGACCCGGGGGTGATGCTAACTGGAACTTGACCCTACATGACAGGCAGACGTTTGCCGGAAAGGAGAGGCTGCACGGGTTGAAGTATCAGGCTTGTGTATTCCCGAATGGGATATGCTGCGTGTGGGGGCCTTGGAGGGGTTGTGAACACGATGCAACAATGTTTCGGCGGTCTGACGTTCTTGAAACCTTGCGCGAGGTGTCAGAGGAGCAGGGGGTGGACTTCTGCTGTTTTGGGGATTCGGCGTATCCCCTTAGCCGCTTCATGCAGCACATCTTGAAGGCTCCAGCGGAAGGGGAGCTCACGCGCCTGGAGAGGAGGTATAACGCCCTTATGGGCCGCTTTCGCATTGTCATTGAGAATTGCTTTGGAGAGGCAACTCAATACTTCGGCATGCTGCAACACCGACACAATCTGCGTTTGGGGAGCCAGCAGGTTGGGAAGCTCTTTCCTCTTGCGATGTTCATTTTCAACATCCACACTCTGTTTTATGGGAACCAGACAACAGCATACTTCGAAGGGGAGCACATGGTACTGGATGTGTCTGTGGAGGATTACCTGTCGTTGGCAGATGAGTTTCAATAAAGAAAACCTCTACCGTTAGTCGTTCCCTTTCAGCATCTTCACCAGATAATCTGGGATGTTCACACCCCTGTCATGCAAAGCCAGAAACGCGTTCATCGCATCGGCCGCCCGCTGCGAGCGAGTAGCTTCCGCCTTAATTCGTTCTGCCTGGGCCTTGATGATATCTGCCTCGGCCTTGAGGACCTGTGCCTTCCCAAACTGCTCCATAACGGCTCTGTCGTTTGCCTGAGAGGACTCCAGTAGATCGCACAGGCGGTCTTGCTGACTGAGAACGCCCGCAACATGGTCGGAGGACGGGCTGCCGCTTTTGCGGTTGGGCCCTTTCCCGTTGGGATACAGAGCTGGATCCTGCTTGGCGCGCTTCTGTAGACCGCATGAGGTGCCACGCCCATAACTGCCTCCCTGTTCATTCTTCTTGCGCGTTTTCTGAACAGAATTATCCTCCTCGGAACTCGGATCTACAGGCTCGGGGGAGGGAGTTAAGCACTGCTCAGTCTGTGCTGCGATGTTATAACCACAACGTTTAGCGGTGGTCTCCATAGCACCCTGTAACCTCTCCCTGGCGTCATTCTCCTCATCCTGAGCATCCCTCTTCTCCCTCTCCTTCCGGTCTTTCATAGCCTTCATCCGGCCGGCCAGATCGAGCATGAGCTGGTGCATCTCTGAAAGTTCCCCGCCACCATTCTGCCACAGCTTCACCCATTTTTCCTCACCTCCGTTAGCGATTTCCTCAGCTTGTTTCTCAATCTTGCGCCATTTGTCCTTCAAGGTGTTCAACTTCAGCTGCCCTGCAAACACAGGATGCCCGTTGAGCGCCTCCTGAGCCTCCTTCAGCGTCTTCTCCTTCTTCCCCCATTCAAATATGGCACCATCGTTGTATTGCATGACACATTTGATGATCTCTACCATGCGCTGTTCCCCATCCCCCTTGAATTGCATGGCCGCATGGGACAGTTCAGATGGCTCTCCCACGCCTACTGCATTAGGTTCTTCATCGCCTGCTCCAACACGTAGTGGAGCGCCGTGGGGATCTTCAGCCTGCATAGGTTGCTGCATGGTTGATGCGCGCGCGATTGGTGAATACAAGAAATTCAAATTAAATTCGCGTTGTAAGCTCGCGGTACATCAAATTGGCCTCTGGTACAAATTATTCATCGTACATTAAATTGCCTCTGGTACAACAATTTCATGGTACATTAATTCGAAAAGCTCTCGTTTCAATAGTCGGTGGAAATGCAATTGTGGGTGTATTCCACCAACTTTTGAATTTGCAATTCTGGGTCCGAGGTCCCATATTTGATTTACTCAATTTTTTGATGTACCAGCATTCCACCTGTAATTGGCGTACCGAACACGCCTACTGGTACCGGTGTTGCTCAGCCCCCACTACCCCCATGTCTTGTTTCTGGTAGGATCTCGTCTTGGGGAGCTTCGGAGTAGGTCTGCCACTGACTCCCGTCTAGCTTCACCCCCGTTATTCTAGCTAGAGTAACCTCGGATATTCTCAACGCCCTGCAAGGCATCCAGGGCTGTCAGGTGTGCCTCCTCCCTCCCCAGACTCAGCCCTGACTCATGTTCGGAGATCAAATTGAGAGTCACTTTCAAACGAGAAACTATACATTTACATTCGGCTGATCTAGATATCAGTTATACACATTAGGTCAAGTTCATAGAATCCAGCGCAAGGAAGGAGACCGGAGGTATCACTTTGCTGCGCTGATTCATTCGCACGCATGGTCCATGTCCGTCCCCGTCAGCTTCCATATAAGAAGCGCACAATCGAAAGGATTTTCTTCGGCCCCTGTTATCGCGTAAGATAGTCTTTCCATGCACCCAACATTTCAGTACTCACCTTCAACAAACATCTGGCTGCTGTCCAGGTCCCCTTCCAACACGTCAGGTCCAGCACACCAAGAGCAGGAGAACAGACCGATCTCCTCGTACAGCCGCGTCCCTGTCCCAGCAGCAAGTAGGTCAAGGTAAGGGTGAAGCATGGAGGAGGTGATGTGCTGGGAAGGGCTGGAGAATGACGAAAATGCGGCGGCCTCTGGATCCTGCAAGCTTTTGATGGTGTCGAAGCACCTGATGGTCCCGTCCTGTCTCAGACAATCGTATGAGATGCAAACCAACACTGCACGTATGAAGCAAACATGGCTCGGGGTGAACAATTGCTGTCCCTTGGGATGAAGATCGAACTGCTATGATTGTGAGCGAAGCGTATGAGGCAGAAAGGCGAACCTGTAGTCGCTGGTTGGTCGGTGCGCACCTTTCATACCGAAAGAGAACGTCTCCCGTATTTCTCACATCCCAGCACAAGATCTCATCGTCCTTGCGAGCTCCGCTGTACAAGTAGTTGCCGCAAGGGCTCCACGCCAACCAGGTTACGCCTCCTCGGTGACCCTGAGAGCGAGTCACGGCACGAAGAAGCAGGAACGAGAGCAGACGTTGAGAGTGTAGAGAAGCTTTCCTGCAGGGCTAGCAAGCAGAGCGATATGCCTCGAGTATGATCCCGCAGCGTAAAGTCCTGACCTGTTGAATGACTTAGTAGGTTGACTCCCCTCACTCGTCTTCCACTTCCTTACCTATCTGGGTTGAAAGAGATGCAGGAGATGATTCCCCTCTGCCCAGTCGACTCTCTGTTTGCTCGTTTGAAGGTAGGTTGTAGCACATGTTCGCGGCTGACAAAGCTCAAGTCAGAACCTTTTAATAGACCACCGCTGCCTTCACCCTGGCCTCTCGATGTCAAACACTCGAATGCAGTTGTTGTACCCGCAGTACAGCTTATTGCTCGTGTTGTCAAAGCCAATCGAGTATGCTGCAGCTTTTGCACATGTCAGGCACCTCTCTCAGTCCCACCAGCCCCACTTAGTTCCTCTGCGTCGGTGTACGCACAATACGACCCGCGGCACTGTCCGGTGTAAGCATCCCATACGTGAACAGGGTGATCTCTATCGCAGGCATCTGTCATGCAACAAGACCGGAAAGAGTTCAGGATGACCTCGTTGTGCTGAACACACAACACGTCTCAGGTTGACTTGAGTGCATCCCAGGATACCAAGCTGCACAATTCCGTCCATGTTACAAGAGGTAGGGCATGCAGGGGGATAGAGATGAAGGAGCACCTGACTCGTAGATCGTCTCTCCTTCCTCCTCACATTCTTCAGCTGCATACAGCAGAGCAAGGGAAGCTCAGACCTGGATCCTCAACGATGCCGTGAGACAGTCACGTGACTGATCCCAGCTCTGCTCGTCGCTCGCATGCTCTTCGCCCCCTTGTGGGATCTCGAAGATTCGTAGGATTTTATCCTCCGAGCTGCCGCATACCGTCAGGCATTGGTGTCGTCATAGCACGCAGTCACGTTACCTCGTCAGGACGCACAGACCGTCGGGCGACCATTTCACGTCTTTTAGGAAGTTGTTCTTGACCTAGACACTTACGTGTTGGCACTTTCGTGGCGAACAGTTTGAGCAGCAATGAACGCCATCATAACATCCTCCTCCTCCTCCTCCTCACCTTCCCATCTTGATACTCCTTAGCCGCTGCCCACATGGCGCTGCCACTAACCATGATCGCCCACCGCACCCTACCCCCACCCCCATGCCTCATGCTTATAATACCCACCCCTTCATGGGATCTTCCGGCCCCGGGCAATTCGACTTCTACTACTGAGCCTCCGCTACTTGTCCGGGCGATGGGTATGTGCGGGGAGGGGGGACCAAAGTTTGACAACCTCTGGGGGAGATGGGCATGGCAGTCACGGTTGGGGTGCCTGCTCTTGTCATGGCGGCATGGCTGTGCGTGGAGGGAGCAGAAGTTGTGCCGTCTCTCGCCCTCGAGGAGATGGTTGACATCGTAGCAGGCTCAGGTACCTCTTGCCGTCATTCCCCGGTGTGACTTCGTTTTCAAGGTTCTCAGTCCCGGCAGCGTATCGGAGCGAAGCTAGCAAGCAAGGAGCAGGTTAAGAGGATCATCTTGCCATCGACTCTGCTGTGCGACCTTGACTCGTGTATCTTCAGTCCGATCATGTCACCAAGTTGAAGCATAAACTATCTCGTAAGGTCCTGCCTTGAAAAGCATCAGGTATGACTGCTTCAGACCTGATAGGCAAGTCGTCGAGCCTCGAAATCCTCTCGTCATCAGACTCCTCCTTCATCCACTTATCAGAGGGTTCCTCACCTCTCAGGTGAACCTCGCGTTGAGCTCAACAGTTGCTGAGCAACAGGAAGCAGCAGCGTTCTACATGTCAGTCACGGCGACCTTCTTCGGTCCCTCCACTACCAGCATGAGACGGTGAAGTTTGTCGGCGAGCATATTCGTTGCTCATGATGTCTGGTTACATCAGAAAACCTCTGGCATGTCAGCGATCAGGAGCAACAACTTCCTCCTCTCTCCCATCGCTCCTCTGAGTTGCTTCCTGCGGGTGAACGCGTCATGGAGCATGTTTCAAGAGTCGAGGTACATCGAGCACAGTCAGGGCATCCCAGGAACGAGCAGCGTGATAGCAGTCGTGAGCAACGAAGAGTCCGCTCTCGTCAACTACCTCCGTCAGTTCCCCGACCTGTACAACTTCGTCGCCAACAGTCAGCAGCTCTTTGGGATGGAGGGGAGGAAGATTGTGCGGGTAGATATGGAGACGAACAAGATCCTGTGGGAAGCAGGATCCGGTCAAGTTGGCTCTGCCGATGGGACTGCAACCGCCTCGTCCTTCTCTTCTTCCATTACAGGCCTGGCATGGGCCCCTTCATGTACCCAAGGGGTCAGTAATTGATGTTATCCTCCCCTCCCATCCCCTCCTCGTCCTCCCTCTTCCTGCTGCTTCTATTCGTCATGCAATTATCTGCCAGGAAGTCTGCTCTGTCCATGGAGCACGAGAAGGCTTTTTCCAGCAGCAGGGGATGCAGAACTGGATTTACGTGGCAGATTCCGGAAATGTGAGACAGAGGAGGAGGAGTGGAGGAAAGGTGGAGGGGGAGCGAAGGGAAAGGGAGAAGATGGAGAAAGTAAGGAGGAGGAAGAGGGGGGGGGAGGGGACAAAGAGGAAGAGGGGGACCAAGCGGAGGAAGCTGCTAAACAGACGAAACAAGTGATGTTTGCGTGGGAGAAGTAGCAGCAGCATGAAAGGAGATGTACAACGCGAGGAGATGTAGCTAGAGGGGGAGGGGAGTGGGACTGAAGGAAAGAACGGCTCTTGTGACAAGTTTCTTGCTTTCAGTGTCTCATCAGACTTGTGGACTTTGCGAGTGGAGCGACAAGGACGAAATGGGGACGAGGATGTTTGAACGGGACAGACGCACAAGACCCGAACTTGTACACTGACAGCCCTATCCCCTCCAAGAACGTCCTTGGAAGGTTCCAATGCTTTTCTTCGCCCTCGTTTTCTCTTCTTTCATCCTCGTCTTCGGCCTGCCCAGCCATTGCTCTTGCTCTTTTTCTTGCTCGTGCTCGTGCTCGTGCTCGTGCTCTTGCTCTTCATCCTCGTCTATTGGCATGGTCCTTCTTTCCTCGTTTGCTGCTCAATTCTTCCTCCTCTCCCCCCCGCTCCCCCTTCGCTTCTTCTCCCTCCCTCCTTCATCTTCTCACGAGTGTCTCCCTGGCTGCAGTCACCTTTCAATCGCGTGGGTCTCTTGGAAGTTCTTCATCGTAGCTGACAGAGACGCGAAGTGGGTCAACTGACGCGTCAAAGTCTGTTTGACGTCTGTACGTCTGCAGTCGCATCCGAATGTTTGTCACCAGTCAGCATCAAGGGCTGTCTCCTCTTGCCGGCAGGTGAGATGATGGCAGCAGCCCGGCAGATTGACTTTCCTCCTCCTCCTCCTCCTCCTCCTCCTCCTCCTCCTCCTCCTCTTCCTCCTCCTCTTCCTCTTCCTCTTCCTCTTCCTCCTCCCCTTCAATTCCCTCCGCTCCAGCTTTGCTCCGTCTGCTGTCTAGGATGTTTAATCATGTACATCTCAAGAAACGCTTATCGTTTCTTCTTCCAGCAACGTCTCTGCCTGCAATTCCTCCAGTCAGCTCGACGGGGATGGCATGACAGCAACGTGACTCCTTCCTCCCTCTCGACGCTCCTGCTTGACTTGCCTGCAGCTTCTGCCGTCCTGACGCTGTCGCTGCGTCCTCGAGCGGAACTTTCGCCGTCGTCTCAGGAAAGTTGTCAAGATGTGTGGAGAGAGCGTGAAAGACTTTGCAGAGGATGTGCGATCCTCGTACCGCCGGTTGAGGATCTTGAGATTCGAATATGAGGTGAGGAAGGAAGGGAGGAAGGGAGAGGAATGGAGAGAACAGGAAGGAAGGAAGGGGAGGGAGAGGAGCATAAGGAAGAAGAAGAGAGGATTGGGGGAGAGGCTGAGTGGAGGAGAATAGCGATGAAGTAACCTTTGTTGGTATTCCAGTACTTGCCTGGAGGAGACGTCAAAGATGTGAAATGTACCGTGAAGACTTTAATCTATCAACCCATTACAGGACACGTGGGAAAACTCTCCTCCTCCCCCTCCCCCCCTTCTTTCTTCATCTCTCCTCCTCTCCTCCTCTCCTCCTTTGCTCTATTTCTCTCTCCTCCCCCCTCCATGCATCTCTTGATCACCTTACTTCACTTCACCTCATCTTCTCTCTCTTCCTAACCTCCTCAGCTCAAGTCTTCTTCTCTCTGCTTTGTACCCTCTATCGCTCCTCCTTAGAGTCAACCCCTTCCCTTCTCTTCCTCTTCTTCCATCTCTTCCTTCTCTTCCTCTTCTTCCTCTTCTTCCTCTTCTTCCTCTTCCTTCTCTTCTTCTTCTCCCTCTTCTGCTTTCTCCTCACTTTCTCGCAGGATCAGCTCTTTAGCCCATATGGCGGACTTCAGCTGTCCCCTGACGGACAGTTTCTCCTCTCTGGTTCAACACCACAGAGGTGAAGAAGGGCAGGAGGAGGGGGAGGAGGAGGAGGAGGAGGAGGAGGAGGAGGAGGAGGAGGAGAAGGAGGAGGAAGGAGAATATCGTTTGCAATCATCCGCTGACTCTGATTCTCCTC
>NW_005434661.1:62830-69549 GCF_000315625.1 Guillardia theta CCMP2712
GGAGGAGAGTTTCTCTGCCCAGACTGCTCCTCCTCCTCCTCCTCCTCCTCCTCCGCAAGGAGCTCTTCTGTACCCGCCGAGCAAATGTAACCCTTCTCCGTCTCCCTCACTCTCCCTCACTCTCCCTCTCCCTTTCCTCCCTCCTCCCCTCCTTGAACTTGTCTCCTTTCTCCGCCCTGTTTCCGCTTCCTGTTTGAATTTCTTTTTCGTCTTCGTCGCTCACTTTGAATCTTCAGGGGCCAGGCACAGACAGAAGAAATAAAGAGGAGCCTCCAAGGTACTTGCTGCCTCTCCTCCTCCCTCCCCCCCTCCCCTCCTCGTGCTGTTCAACGGTTCACGTCCTGCTCCTGCCCTTCCGTACTCTGCTCTCCTCCTCCTCCTCCTCCTCCTCCTCCTCCTCCTCCTCCTCACTCTGACAGGCCGTGCAGATTTGCGGGCGATGCTGGAGGAGCACAAGAGAGTTGTGGTGACCGATGGAGGGAGGTGGATCAGGTTGGTGGAGACAAGCGAGCTGAAGAAGCTCATGAGATGAAAGTTTCTTTGTTCACTGGATGTCGGAGAGAAGAGTTTGTGTGAAAGATAATAAAGTTCAATGTGAGGAGACGAGACGAGACGAGACGAGACGAGACGAGACGAGATGAGATGAGATGAGATGAGATGAGACGAGATGAGATGAGATGAGACGAGACGAGACGAGACGAGATGAGATGAAATAAGATGAGAGGAAAGCATTTATCTCATTTATCATTATCTAAAGATTTTTTAAGGTTTGTTTTGTGTCATAGTAATTCTACAGTTGAGCAAATAGCAAATCATGAACAGTGAGAGACTCAAAGATGGTTGTTGTTGATTCTGCTGCTGCTGTTGCCATGTTGTTGTTGTTGTTGTTGTTGTTGTTGTTGTTGTTGTTGTTGTTGTTGTTGATGATGATGATGGTGGTGGTGGTGGTGGTGGTGGTGGTGGTGGTGGTGATGGTGATGTTCATGATCGTGGTGACGACATCATCTTGAGACAAGCACAACAACAGCGATGACAAATGCAATCAAGATGACCTAAGAAACAAGATGAGTCGCAACAGCACAAGTCAGAACAAGCTTGCAACACAACAAGCCTGACCGAAGTGAAAATCAGCACTGCGATGAGGCGAAACAGCTTTTTTATGCTTCTGGAGAGCTTGTTGAGCTGCAAAGAAGTGAGGAGAAAAAATAGAGAAACAAACGCTGCAAGAAAACCAACAAGCACAACGGGGTAGAGAGAGCGATGACAATCACATGAAACAGCAAGAAAGCAAGAGGCAGATTTGAGATGCACTTACAACCTCTTGATCAACTTCTACCCTTGGCTTCATCCCCTCATCCTCAGTTTCATTCGCTGCAAACAAGATCTTAACAGAGAATGACAACGTCGTGATGAACCTGATGCCTGAACTGCACAATCTCGATACTGCCTGAAGATCAAAATTAATCCGTTTATCATCGTGTTTGTCATGGTTATGATCATCATCATCATCATCATCATCATCATCATCATCATCATCATCTTCATCATCATCTTCATCATCATCTCCCTCACCTGAGGTCATGACTTCGTATTTTGCTACTCTCATCTTCAACTCGCAGCATCTGTTGTGTTTGCTTCGGCCCGTTCTGCCCTTCCATGTTGTTGAGTTCTCTTGCGACATCGATGTGACATTCAAGTGCTGAACCTAAGCATCAAATCAACAACGCTCGAGATGAAAGGAGGGGAGAAGAGAGGCAGGGAGGGGAGAAGAGAGGAGGGGAGGGGAGGGGAGGGGAGAGGAGGGGAGGGGAGAAGAGAGGAGGGGAGGGGAGGGAAGGGGAGGGGAGGGGAGGGGAAGTGGACAGGACAGGACAGGACAGGACAGGAAGAGGAGGAAAGGAGAGGAGGGGAGCGCATCACCTCGCGAATTTCCTTTGAGAACCTCAACATTGATCGCTTCAACTCTCTCACTCTCGTTCTCACCTGCTTTCATATTGTCTACATCGACTCCTGTTCCTTCAGAGGCTCCTCCTGCTCCTGCTCCTGCTCCTCCTGCTCCTGCTCCTGCTCCTGCTCCCTCTCCTAATGTCTGCTCGTCATCAGAGGAGTTCTCCTCTTGTCTCTCTTCTAGTGCTTCTGGAATCACCTGCTCTCGCAGGTCAGACGATGGTGCTGCAGTGAAGGGCAGGGAAAGGGACGACATGAGAAGGCAAGAGGAGGAGGCAGGGGAGCGAAAGAGGAGGAGGAGGAGGAGGAGAAGGAGGAGGGGGAGAAGGAGGAGGAGAAGGAGGAGGAGGAGGAGGAGGGGAGAGAAACCTCCATCAATGGCGCCTGTGCTGACAACCTCAACGGCCAGGTTGCGCTTCTTGTGCTGCTCTCCGGCTCGACCCGGACATCGATGGTTGCTGGCTCAAGAAATGAAACCCAATCCCCTCCTCTTGCTGCATCTCCTTCAGCAGCCCCGTCCGTTCCTCTGATTCCTGCTGGGGCTGGGGCTGATAATCTTCCTCCTCCTGGCTGCTCACTGATGTCAACAATATCTTCACCATGGTCGCGATGGCACAGTGAGGAGCTGATAGTCTCGAGGAGAACCCCTGGCTCCTCTCCTCCTCCTCTTCGAGCCTCTCGATCGGCTTCTGCTGTTGCCATCTGATCTTTCCCGGGCGTCGTGACGTCGAACGGATTCCACGAGTGCTGAGCTGGCGGGAGGGAAGTCGCAGTTGGTGATGGAGGAGGGGATGAGGATGCTGGAAGAGCAAAGAAAGGAGCAGGAGCAGGAGGACGAGCAAGAGGAGAAGCAGGAGGAGGAGCAGGAGGAGGAGCAGGAGGAGTATCTGATAGGAACTTGCTGTCCCTCGAAAGCTCTGCTGACTTCTCGAAGCTCAGGCGGGAGCGCAAGTCAAGAGCAGGAGAGGAAAAGTGCACAGGAGAGGAGAAGGAGGCCGTCAGAGTCTCGAGGTCGATGAACCCTCCTCCCTCCCTGCTGATCGAGATCTCACGCGCACCTCCTCCTGGGGCTTCCCCGCCAGGGGACTCTTCCTCGCCCTCTCCTCCTTCCTCCTCCCATCTGCTAGACTCCTCGTCCTCGTCCTCGTGATTTTGATCGCCGGGCTTCTCCTCTACTGCTGTTCCCTCGGCCATGAAGGCTTCAGATTTGATCATGCCGAACTCTGATTCCGACAACACACCGATATCAACCAGCTCCCTGAGATGAGCTGTGAGAGGTCAAGCATGTGAAGATGCGGTGAAGGAAAAGACCAACAGGAGAGGGAGATGAAGGATTGAAGGAGAACACAAGGCAGAGTGCGAGGAAGAAGTCAAGAAAGGAACAGAGATCTCAGACAGGTAAGGAGGGGAGGGAGAAGTCAAAGGTGGGAGTTGATGCGAATGGAGTGAGGGCAAGAGAAGAAGATGACAGTGAGGATGACAGCATGATGGCAAAAGGATAACGATAAGGAGGAGGAGGATGAAGATGATGATGAGAATGATGATGATGATAAGAATGATGATGATGATAAGAATGATGACGACAACGACAACGGGGAGGAGGAGCACGAGGCAGCGTCACCTTAGATCTTGTTCAAGTCGGGTTGACTCCTCTCTGTACGACTTCATCGACAGCCTTTCTGCTCCCTCCCGTCGCTCGTTCATCAGCTCCAGCGACGATTGTCGCAACACACTCAAGACTGGGTCCAACGACGCAGTCGGGCTCGTGCGACTCGACCCGTCCGCCACCTGAGAGCCTTGTCTTCAGCCCATAGAGGAGAAGATAGGAGATAGTTGACCTTGACCACCATGGCTGATAACTTTCAAGTCTCCAGGAATGGTTCAGGAGTCTGTCCTTGAGACGTCAGAATGGTTAAGTACATCTAAAACTCCCCATTCCTCTCTTTCGCTCCCTGGCTTCTTCCTCCCCCCCCTCACCCTGGTTCCCTCCCTTCCGAGGCTGTCTCCAGGCCGCTTCTGCTCCGACCCATTGTACTACTCCTTTGGCTCTCCTACCTCAACTCTACGGTGTCAGCTGCTCCTCAGTCCACTGCAGCTGCCCCTGCCCCTTCCCTTACTGCCCCTGATGCCCTCGATGCCGCCCTTGCTGGAGCCTCCTCAGTGCTTCTCCTCCTCCTCCTCCCCCGTGCTCGTCATGGTCGCGGCAGTCGGAGCCGACGGAAATGCCGGCGCATCTCAGATCATTTGAAAACCGAGGTTGGGGCCTTCACCCGCAAGATTCAGTACTGGAACTAACCAACTGATACACTGAAGTAATATTTAAAATATACAGAATTTAGTTAACTATTTCAATGATGTAGTGAGATGTTGTACTGGAGGCAAGTTGAGCTAAAAGCACACTACGGATAACTGAAACTTGAAAAAATGGCGGGAGAAGCAGAGAGGAGGGAGGGAGGGGGAGAGAGAGGGAGAGAGAGAGAGGAAGCAGGATCGAGGAGTGAGGCAGACAGGTATGCAGAAGGAGGGTTGCTGGGAAGGTAGGAGCTTGATGCCTTTCATGTGATGAGAGAAGGGCGGGCCGTTTTCCCTCAGACAGGAATGCGGTTGGAGCAATGGTAACAAATAGAAGAGGCGTGCGAGGAGGGAAGAGCGAACGAAGGAAGGGAACAGATGGCATGACAGCATGGCAAGAGAAAGGCAACACTGACTTGTATCTGTAGGAACACTCCACGAGTACGTCTGTAGTGAAACATGGAGGAGACAGCAAGACAACTGAAGATCAAGGTCGGAGTCGTGAAAAGGTAAGAAGTGATGTTGTCTTCGTCGTCTCGCACTCACAGACCATTCTTTTCCTTCCTCCTCCCTCCGTGGTCAGGCTAACCAAGGAGCATGCCTCCTATCAGAAAGAGATCGATCAGCAGACTGCAAAGATCGAGAAGATGACTACAGCAGGAGATTGCGAGCATGACATCAAACAGCAGGTAGATGCTCCTGCTCCTGCTTGTTCCCCTCTTCCTTCCCTGCTGCTCATCTTGAACCCTTCCCTGCTCCTCGTGCTCCTTCCCTCGTCCTCATCCCAGCCTTCCTCGCTACGAGACTGTCAGTCAGTCTATTCCTGTGCCCTTCCTCCCTTGTCCAACGTCCTCTACTCACTCACCTCCTGCTCGTCCTCTCCTCGCTCACCTCCTCTTGCGTGCTCGTGGCTGACAGCAGAGCCAGAACGAAGTGCTCAAGGAGGCGCGGGTGTGCCTGGACGACTCGAAGCGGAGGCTCGGGGCTGCAGTGGAGGAGCTGGGGGCGCTGTTGGAGGAGGCGGGAGACTCGTTGAAGGGAAGCGCGGACTACGAGGAAGCGGAGGGCCTTGTCAAGGCTAACAGAGCATGAAGAGCCAATAACATGTGCCGAACATGTTCCCGTTCCTCGTCCTCCTCCTTGTCTGCAGCTTTATTTACATCATCGTCCTTTCTCTTCATTGCCCTTCATTATCTCCTTCTCCTTCACCAGCACCCGCTTGAACATCTGACTCCAACGCATTCCTCGGCTCGTTGTCCTCCGCTGCCTTGTCTTCTTCTCCCTCCGCCCTCTCACCCTCAGCTGCCACCTCACCCTCTGCCTTCTCTCCTTGTTCCTCTACCACCTTCTCCTCTTCTCCCTCCGCTTTCTCTCCGTCTCCACCTTCTGCCACCTTCTCTCCCTCCTCTTGTGCAGGCGTCTCTCCTCCCTCCACCTTCTCTCCCTCCTCTTGTGCAGGCGTCTCTCCTGCCTCCGCCTTCTCTCCCTCCTCTTGTGCAGGCGTCTCTCCTGCCTCCGCCTTCTCTCCCTCCCCTGCCTTCGGCTCCTCCCCTTGACCCATCTCTCTCCCCTGCTCGCTTGTCTGCACGTGCTCCTCCGCTTGCTTCTCCTCTCCCTCTCCTTCCGGCTGCGCCGACTGTTCAGCTTCTCCGCCGCCTCCCGCTGCCTCCTGGCTATCGTCTTGCTGCTCAAGAGCTTCTGCAGAATCTTCACCTGCTGCTTGTCAGAGGAGAAGCATATCGGTGACGCTCAGACGGGTAGGAGGAAGGGAAAGAGAGCGAGGTAGGAGGAGAGAGTAAGGAGGGAGCGACGTAGGAGGAGACAAGTAATGGGGCAAGGAAAGGAGGAGCAGGAGTAGGGGTAAAGTAAGAGAGAGAGAGCCTTCACCTGGTATCTCCGCATCGTTGTCAACCTCCTCCCCCTCCTCCCCCTCCTCATCTAGAGCAAGTGTTAGAGCCGGCCTTGACTCCTCCTCTTTGCCTCTCCACCCTCCACCCGCCCCCTCTGCATCCCTCGATCCTCTTCTTCTCAGTCCGCTCCTCTCTGTCTACTCCGCCTGCTCGTCTCACCCTCGTTGATCTGATCGTTGGAAGCGTCCTCTGCGATGGCAGGAGGTATGCGCGGCTTCGGTCTCTCCCTTGCGGTACCTAATCAATCAAGTCAGAGAGGAACGGAGAGGGGGAAGACGGGGAGGAAGAAAAGGAAGATGAGGTGGAAGCCGACGGGGTCGCTTGCGTGGTTGGAGTCGCTTGCGTGGTGTGGTGCCCGGTTTTCGCTGCCTCCTTCGTTTCCTAGTATGTTATTGACGCGGGTTTGTTGGCTCTATCCTTTGTTTGCTTCAGTTTGTCCTTCTTGTTTGAGTCGAAAAAAGGGGTAAGTGGGCCCCTGGCGGGGGCCTGGAAGATGAGTAACGGTTTATAACGGTGTTGACGAAAGGGGCGCCTGGGCACGATCCAGTGAATTGAGGAAATAGAGTAGCA
>NW_005434661.1:69649-69763 GCF_000315625.1 Guillardia theta CCMP2712
AGCTACGGGTTTATCCCAGACGAAAGTTTCACAGGCGTGGACAACTCGCTCTCTGTTGCAGTCTCCCTCCTTGATGGATCGGTTGGTCCACTTGCTCCTTCCTCTCCTTTTTCT
>NW_005434661.1:72955-74967 GCF_000315625.1 Guillardia theta CCMP2712
CTCCCCCTCCCTCCCTCCTCTCTGCTTCTCCCGCCATTTTTTCAAGTTTCAGTTATCCGTAGTGTGCTTTTAGCTCAACTTGCCTCCAGTACAACATCTCACTACATCATTGAAATAGTTAACTAAATTCTGTATATTTTAAATATTACTTCAGTGTATCAGTTGGTTAGTTCCAGTACTGAATCTTGCGGGTGAAGGCCCCAACCTCGGTTTTCAAATGATCTGAGATGCGCCGGCATTTCCGTCGGCTCCGACTGCCGCGACCATGACGAGCGCGGGGGAGGAGGAGGAGGAGGACGGCGAGGAGAAGGAGGACGGGGAAGGGGAGGGGAGACAAAACCTGTGGGGTTCCGCCGAGGGAGCGAATCGACTCAGCAACTTCAATCGTTCGGAGAGAGTCTTCTCCGAGCTCCCAGAAGTAGATGGAGTACGCCTGCGAGGAGTGAGAGGAGGGAAGCAATTGTGAGAGTGAAGTGACAAAGTCGATGAACACTGAGGAGTAGGACGAGGAGGAGTAGAAGAGAAGGAGGACGAGGAGCAGGAAGACCTAGAGCAGGAAGACGAGAATGAGGAGATTGAGGAGTAGGAGTAGGAGTGCGGCAAACAAACCTTCTCCATGAGTTGCAGGGCTCGCTGATTATCCTGCGCATAGGCGTACAGGAGTGAGACGGTAAATAGTGCTTCTCCTGTGGTTATGTGATCCGGGCCCATGGTCTCTTCCCGCAACGCCACGATCTGAGAAGAAGTATGAGAGGGGGAGAGAAGAGGATGTCAGGGAGAGAGAAGGAGGCGGAGGGAGGAGGGAAGGAGGCGGAGGGAGGAGGGAAGGTAGGATCTCAGTGAGGAAGAGGAGGACAAAGTGAAGGGAGGGAAAGTTGTGAAGAGAGGAGGGGAGGGGAGGGCGACAGAGAGTGATGAGGCTCATGACCTTAGTGAGAGTTTGCAGCCCATCCATCAACTGACTCTCTACGAGCTGCTCTGGTGGCTCGGCTCCTTCCTGCACCTGCAACGGACTCAGCAACCTGCCGCTCCTTGTCCTCCTTGTCCTCCCGCTCCTCCTCCTTCACTGCTACTACAGTCCTCTACCCTATCTGCTATTCCTCATCATGCTCCTCCTCTTGCCTTGCTGGGATCCAGCAGACCCCTGACGTGCTTCAACCAGATCTCCACCACCTACAACAGCAGCAGCTCAGCTTGCCGAGGAGCAAGAAGAGTGAGCGGGCGCTGAGAACGAGCAGAGAGGAGGACGAGCCAAGAGTGGGAGGGGGCGAAGAGGAAAGGGGGAGAGGGAAGAGCAAGCTACCTTGTCGCACATGGCAAGCGCACAGTCGATCCTCTTCTGCTCGGCAGGACGTCAGCTGCTATTCTTGTTGCCTTCGAGCTCGAGGAGGAGAGATGATAAGGAAGACCATGAAAGGAGGAGAAGGTGGGGCAGAGCGGAGGCCGCGAGGAAGACGGTAAGGAGGAGGCGAGGAGGAGGAGATGGAGGAGGAGGTGGTGGTGGAGGAGGCGAGGAGGAGGAGATGGAGGAGGAGGAGGCGGAAGTGGAAGAGGAGAAGAACAGTGACCAGAAGCACAAGTGAAGGGAGTAGCAGTAGTGGGCATCATCTGTAGACTGCAGGAGGGGGAGGGAGGAGGAGGACGAACCTGGAGGTAGAAGACCGTGGCCAGGAAGTAGTACCCCCCCGCTGTCTCCATATGCTCTGGTCCAACTTGCAGGGAGGAGAAGTAAACATCATTGGCAAGCTGTCGCAGCGCCTCGTCATGCTTCCCCTGCCAGTCCACGTGATGAGACAAGCCGGCGAGAGGGTTCGAGGAAGAGAGGAGAAGGAGGAGTGAAGTGAACAGATGAGGAAGCGTGAGGAGGACAAAAGGGATACGAAGTAAGAGCTGGAGCTGGAGCTGGAGCTGGAGCTGGAGCTGGAGGAGGAGGAGGAGGAGGAGGAGGAGGAGGAGGAGGAGGAGGAGGAGGAGGAGGAGGAGGAGGAGGACGAGACCGTAACGACCTCTCC
>NW_005434661.1:75110-106210 GCF_000315625.1 Guillardia theta CCMP2712
GGAGTAGGGGAGTTGGTGAGTCAGGGGAGTGACCTGAGAAGCATATAGTTTGCCAAAGTTGCGATAGAGTTGAGACTTCGTTCTGTTGCTACAGTCCGGATTCTGCACAAAAACGTCACTGATAACCTCCTCCTTCTCCCCCCTCCTCTTCCTCCTCCTCGTTCCTCTCCCCACCACTCAACTCCACATGCTTTTTTTCTTCTACTTTCATTTCTGCCCTCTTCCTCCACCCTTGCTGCTGCTGTTGATCGGACCCCCTCCTCTTCCTTTACCTTGAGGATACTCCAGTTGGCGAGCGAGAGGTATTCCTCTGCTTGTTTGTGCCTGGTCAAGGGATGAGCAGCCGCAGGCAGGAGGAAAAGAGCAAAGATACAGCTAAGAGGAGGGGAAAGTGAGGAGGGGCAGGAAGAATAGGACAAGGAAGGTCCGAATGCAAGATGGGGGGAGATCAAGGGGAGAAAGGAGGTAAGCAGAGGAGAACGGGGAAGTGGAAAACTGGCTGGATGAGAGACCAAAAGAGTAAAAGAACATTATACCTTCCCAATCCAAGATTTGCTTCTGCCAGTAAAAGGTAACAAGGAACCTAGCGAAACAATCAGCAAGGAATCTTGCGGAATGAAATTCTCCTCCTCACCAATTCGATTTTCCCTGACCCATAGATATCTAATGAGAACCGCAGAGCTTGAACTGCTCCGGGTATAGAAAGCTCAAAGTCTCCATGCACCAGATACTGCAAAGAAATCCAACACTCAGCCCTCCAACCTACCTCCTCCCTCCTTTCCTTCCTCCCTCCTCTCCCTCCCTCCCTTCCTCACTTTCGTCGCTTCCATCCGGCAGAGTTCGATGAGTGCCAGCTTGCTTTTACGCACGCTCGCTTCCTGCTTCTCTCTCTCCTCGACCGTGGGGAAGACGGAAGGAGGCTGCAGGCGGAGTCAGGCTGTCATGTCCTGCTGTCATGCCTAAGAAAGAGCTTCACCTGTCGAAGAGGAACCAACATCTGGGCAATCTTTGACTTGATTCCGTTCCTTGTGCAATGATGAGCTGCATGGAATCGAACAGGGGATGGGAGGAGAGAGTGGGAGGAGAGGAGCAGGAGGTGAGGACTACCAATCGAGTTCCAGTGTCGTCCTGTCATAGTAGTAGTATGGAACCCCGTAGAAGTAGACAATAATAGATGCTTGCTTCCCTGTGAGCTCACAGATGAACCTTTGTCCCTTGGCTACCGCAAGAGGGTTCAGCTTCTGAGATGGTGGAGGTCGAGTGGTCGCCATGATCCTGAAGTAGAGAAAGATGATCGTAAGTGTTGAGGAGCTCTGCAGTTATCTTCCACCACGCAGCACACCTCTGTCTCTACTTTGTTAGGCCTACAACTCAGCAACACTTGCAAGCTCCTCAGATCTTCAACTACTTGAAAGCAACTGTTAGATACCAGTACTATCGTTTCACCCTTTCCAATGTCACCCCTGCATCCACCTGCACTCTCCTCCCTTTCTTTCTCGTCATCGTCCTCGTCCTCGTCCTCATCCTCGTCCTCGTCCTCCCTCCCCATCCTCTTTCCTCCCTTCCCCCATCCGTGCAACCCCAACGGCTCAAGCATGACGGGCTCGCCTCAGCTGTCGCCTCAGTGCTACTTGCGGTACGAGTGGGGATGAGGGTTTCCTTGTGCAATTGGTACGAGGGGGGAAGAGGGTTGGGCCGTTACGTAGGTTCCAGTACCAGAGATTTTACTCAAACGAGACAGCCTAAGAGGCGCCTCCTTTTTTTTTTTCTTGGTAGAAATTTCAGGGGGGCGGGGTCGAATTTTTTCGACATGTTCATCGAAATTTCCTGGGTAACGGCCGAAATTTTCGGGTCAAACAGGGAAAATTTGGGTGGGGACGCAGAATTTCAGAGGGGCGGGGTCCAAAAGTTGGGAGGGGAAGCTGCACGCCTCTGCGAACATGGCGGGCTGTGGAGGAGGAGAAGAACGGGACATGCTGGCGGCCATGGCGGGAAGACCCTAAGGACAGCAGAGCTGAAGAGTTGTAGAGACCAGCAGAGAGCAAGTTCCTTGTGCGCTGTTGTTTGTTGCCCCTTGCAAAGAAGTTCTGAGCTGTGATTTTGGAAGTTGTTGGGAAAGGAAGCAGGGTTGTGGGGTTGTGAGGAGAAGATAGGGTATACAATCGATCCTTGAGGCAAGTTGAGGAAGAGAGATACTTCTGATCCTTCTGGAACTTTTGCGCCTTCTCTTGGATCAGGTTTGGACTCCAGTAGCCTCCCCATTACAGTTTGCATCGATTTGCCTCATACGCCAGCAGGAAATCTGCTACAGGCCGACTGAACCCCACCCATGTCGAAGCCTGCAACACAGAATATGAATGCTGATAGCGAATCTGAAAAGTCGACGCCTACGGATCCTTCCAAGAGTAGAAGTGGAAGGCTCAGGAACGTTCCAAATTTCGCTGCCATGGCAGCCGGCGTATCTGGGAAGGCGGAGGGCTCCCCGACAAAGACCCCATCTAAGACTTCTAGGAGTCCAACAAGAGGAGCTCAATCTTCTCCTGAGCATGATGGTCTAGACTTTACTGAGCCGATCAAGCCCAGGAGGCTGTACACAGATGACAGCAGCCGGAGGGAGGGCGACGAAGATACTGAAGACGAGGAGCCTCCTGTGGTGAAGAGGCAGCCGCCGAAAGAGGTTCCTTCCCCAGAGCAGCTGGAGTCTTTCAAGAATTTGCCAATGTGGGTCAAGAACCTTGAGTTCCTGACAGAGCCTCTTGAAGGAAGCAAATCCAGCTACATCCTCCGCAACAGCGAGCTGCTCCGTGCTTACTTCAGGACGCAGCAAGGGCAGATGTCCGAGCTGTTTGCTGTCTACGATAGACACCCTCCCAACACTGCGCTTGATCCCAAGTCTGGGACTCTTTACTTCATCAGGACAGAAGAGGGCCTGCAGGATAAAGCCATCAGCCTCAAGAGCGTCGCATCTGGACCCACCAAGCACACCTGGAAAATGGCGTGGGGACGGTTCGAGATCCGCGAGCTTGCTCGCCTTACCTGACATGCTGTCGGCAGAAAGACGCACCTGAAGAAATGGGGGATCTTGTATAAATCATATCGCTGTCGGCACATGTACCAGCCCAAAAACAGCCCTCCACCTTACAGGATGCAGGTACAAGTCAAGCCTTCACTGTCTTGTTTTTGCCTCTGATCAACTCGGTGTAGATTTACGTGCTGGAGGAGCACGATGTAGATATTTCAAGGGGTGACCGTTTGTGTCCTGGGTTGGCTCTCGTGCAGGTGAGACCTCGTTTGCGGATTCTTAACCTGTTTGACGATTTGCTGTAGATCTTGTCGCTGGAGCACGCTCCGTTAAGACATCGGTTTGTGCACTTCCTGCCCAGTCTTCATAACATCTTGATGTAGGAACAAGCCCAAGAGAAAGTACGAAGAGGAGGAAGACGAGGAGATGTCCGACGAACCTATCTCTCCTCCTCCCTACGTTCTTTCCACGCCCCGTACCCCTTTCACCCCAAATAAGTACGCGGCGATCCCTCAGGATCTGGGGCGGGTGAGACTCTCAGTATGTCTATCAGAGGAGACCTCTTACAAGGGCTGCAGGGCATGTGCACTCCCCGGAAGGTAGCGCAGAGGCTGGACTTGGACGTCGACAGGGACCCGCTTTCACTCTCAGCAGAGGCCCTCAGAGCTCTGGAGAAGCAGTCCTTGTTCCAGGACCTTCCCAACCCTCTCTCTAAGATCTCTCCCACCGATCACTACCAGGTGCTGCCAGCCCTTGGCCTCTTGCAAGTCGCCGGTGACCTTGTGGTTGGCAGAAGCGGGTCGTGCTGGAAACCAAGTTCAACCAGCAGCTCGTTACTGCAAGCCTTCCTGACCAGGTCACTTCCTCGCTCTCCCCCGCCCCCTCAGCTGACTGTAGCATCAGGCAAAGCTCTTAAAACTGCAATATGGGGAAATGTCCACGGTGAATTCACAGGCCTGCCGCCTCCCGTGTGCAGGATTGACTCTCCTCTGCAGGCTGTGCTTGCCGGTATCGTAACGGGCAAGCCCTGGGGTCTGCCGGATGTACGAGGAGTCTGTGCTGCAGTTGGGAGTGATGGTTTGACTAGATCGACATCTCGTGCTCCATCGGCCTCAGTGGGAACTCTACCCCCTGCAGCGACCTGACGGCGCTAGGGTAAATGGCTACCTGCTTGCCAGCTGATCCGACTGACGTCAACTCTGACAGCTGGGCTCACTTGATCTCCTTGTGTGCGGCCCATGAGGAGCTGGCGAAGAGCAAAGTACAGCTCGTCCCTGCTGAACCGCTCAGGGTGAGAAATCGTCTCTTCCTCTCTACTGCTCTAGCTCCTCTTTCCCATGCCCATGCCCATGCCCATGCCCATGCCCATGCCCATGCCCATGCTTCTGCTCCTCATGTCGTGGCTGAGCTGCAGCAGGCCATTGCGAAGGTTACAGATCTAGGAGGAATGTCAGGTAACGTCAAAGTAGGGGCTTTGAGAGCAGCTGACAATCCTTCAGAGTCTTGTTCGAATGAGGCGGGCACGCGCCAGGACGCCTTCGCTACTCCTCCAACGTCAGTGAAGCCGGTTACGAGCCTCAGCTTCGAGGACTCTGCCGGGGAGCCAGCGGAGAAGGTGGCGAAAGTATTGGAGCTGTGAGGGGAGGAGGGAGGACGAGGACGAGGACGAGGACGAGGACGAGGACGAGGACGAGCAGCTCAAGATAAGACGTTAAAAAGTTGCCCGAATAAAATTCCCATTAGATTGACTGCAACGTTTCCTCCTCCTCCTCCTTCTTGCCCCCCCTTCCCTCCCTCCCTTCCGGACGCCTTCCCTCTCTCCCTCCCCCCCCCCCTCCAACACCCTTTCTCCCGCCTCCTCCCACTCAGTCTCCTCTGCCCGCCTCTCTCTCTCACACGCTCCTCTCCTTCACGCTCACACCGACCACGACTAGACCCCTGCTCTGTGCATGTCATCACTCATGTTTGAGGTATGACCGGTGCTTTTGGGTCCCTTCGAAAGCAAGGACTGGGGGTAGGGTGGGAAAACAGCATGTCGGGATATGGCAAAGAGGAGACAGCGAAGCTTCGCAGCAACGTGGAGGATCAGGTGAGTGGGGAGGAGAGAGACGAGGAGGAGGAGCCGGAAGAGGAGGAAGGGGAAGTAGGTAGGTGAAGGAGAAGGAAGAAGTATGAGAGAGAAGGAGGGACAAGGAGGAGGTATTGTTGGGAGGATCAGGCGATCAGCTCGGTTGACATGTGATGGTTCGTTACAGCTTGCACGCCTGCTGCAGCAGCTTCAAGACTGCGAGGACCTGAAAGATGGTGCCATCTCCTCTCTCCTCGCCCCTCCTCCTCCTCCCTCCTCCTCCCTCCTTTCTCTCAGTCCTCATTGTCGCACAGATCTCGACGAGGACGAGTACGAATCGACAAAGCAGGACACTCTGAACCAGCTGAGGTAGATGAGCTGCCAGCCTACGAAGAAAGATCACGATGTCCTGCAGAGAATTCGAGCAGTCGCTGCAGAAGATGATCGCGGGGGACATCACTCTAGTCAACGACCTTGGGGGAATGAGATTGGCGATTCAAGGTTTGATTCAAGAAGGAGAGGAGGACAGGGAGAGGACAGGGACAGCACGAGATGAGATGGAGAATACGGATTGAGAGGACCAGGACCAGGACCAGGACCAGGACCAGGACCAGGACCAGGACCAGGACCAGGACCAGGACCAGGACCAGGACCAGGAGAAGGAGAAGGAGGAGCAAGAGAAGGAGCAGGAGCAGGAGCAGGAGCAGGAGCAGGAGCAGGAGCAGGAGCAGGAGCAGGAGCAGGAGCAGCAGGAGTTAGCAGGATCTCTTATGCTGTTGGTGTGCAGGGGCAGTCAGTCAGGCGTTTCGCACTCCCGAGGTCATCAAAATGTTTGCCAACAAGCAGCCAGCACAGCTTCGTCTGCGCCTGGAGCAGAAGTAGGAGGAGCAGGTACGACGACATCTTCCCTGCTGATCGCTCTCATGCAGGAAGGAAGACCTGAAGCTCAAGCGCATCACCCAAGAGTCCTACATGGCACAAGTCGTGGAGATCCTGACGGCGCTAAAGAAGCTGGGAGAGGAGGTGGCTTGCTCCTACCTCCCGCCTCCTCTTCTCGCTGACCCTTTCGCAGCTCAACGCGGAGGAGGAGGAGTTCCTGAAGAAGAATATGTCCCAGCAGCTGGCGCAGTTCGAAGCTGCCTCCTCCGGTGACACCTGACTCGTGCTCTGCGCTGCTCCTCCTGACACACACAACAAAAGACATCTCCGGCTCCAGCATACTCTCCACGGTACCTCCAGCTACTCTCTCTCTTTCTTGCTGCTCACCCTCTCTTTCTCCCACAGGCTGCCGGTCAAGTGCGAGCTGCCAAGAACTAACACAAGGAGCATGTCTTGTCTGAATGAAAGAAGTTTTTTCCTCTTCGCTCGTGCTTCCTTGTTTGATCCTTTTTCTTGTGCAATCCGGAGAGACTTTGAATATCTCAGTGCAAAGCAAGAACAGCAGGAGGCGAGCACCAGAACAAGTAAGGGTAAATAGCTTCTAAAAGCGTGATGGAGCAGAGGAGAGAGCGGTAGGAGGGTACATGGAAACAGAGACGACAGCACCTTAGTTGGATCGTTACATTAACAGCATTTGGGCAACGAATAAATGCAGCATACAACTCGCCCAGTGCAATCGAGTCCAGTCCAGCTCAGCCCAGGTAAGACAGGTTGAATTCAAGTCAATACAACACAAGTCTAGCTCAGCCCAGTCCAGTCAAGATATGTGAATACTAGACAAGTCAAGTCCAGTCGAGTCATGACAAGACAAGTCAAGTCTTCTTTGCTTCTCGCCGGGGATCAAACCGTTTGAGGATCCGATAGAAGTCAAGGCCGAAGGGCTCTGATCCCTGGAGATGCTCGACGAGGGAGAGCAACTTGGAGTTCAAGTCGTCGACCTCAGCGTCAGCCTCCTCCTTGCAGGTGTTCAGCCTCTCCACCTCGCTCAGCAGAAACTTGTTCTTGTCCTGGGCGTCAGCGAGCGACAACCTCAAGGCAGTGACGTTCTGATCTAGACTGATCAGCCTCGCCTGCTCTCTTCTGCTGGGCGAGCCCTGGGAGCTGTCCTTGAATGCGCGAAGTCTCCTTTCGAGCTCCACGTTGTGTCTCAGAGTGTTTGCTAAGAACAAGTGCCACCCATGAGACGTGCTCAATTCTTTGATCGCTTCTTTCACCTGGTTTTCTACTGCAGCAATCAGGTCACCTTCACCTCACCAGTCACAAACTCACCCGGCGTGCGCGTTCCTGCCATGCTTGCAAAACGCGAGGACTGACCGCTGGTATCTGGCAGGAGACTCACTGAGATGTTACTGAAGAGAGCTGCCAGCTCGTTGTCGATCTCCTTGGAACGTTTGAACTCGATCTCCTCGATGCCCTCGATCACAAACCTGATGGTCTTTGAAATCGTCGACATGGTAAGTTTCAGCCTCTCCTCCTCCTCCTCCTCCTCCTCCTCCTCCTCCTCCTCCTCCTCCTCCTCCGCCTTGACTGACAGTTTCAACGACGAAGCTGCAACAATAAACGCTTTTCCGATCTCCTCCTCGACCCCTTGCACGACTTCTTCAAGGGAGGACAAGGAATCGTCGAAGCTCTTGCTCACATGCCCCTCGTCGTACGCCGACCATTCCGACAGTTCACAGGGCACGGGAGAGTTTTCAATGACATCGGAGAAGGATCTGCTCTGAGACATAAGTTTCACCTTCAAGTTCTCGTTCTCACTCTCCATGGCAAAGATTCGAGCATACAGAACGAGCTGTTCATCGATATACTTGTCTATGGCAGACTGCTTGTCCGCTAGCTCAATCTGCAGGCGCTCATATTTCGCTTCCAGACATTGCGCGGTTGAGATGTCCAGAACTTCCGTAAAGTCTCCATTCGAGCTTGACGCGTGATGTATCTTTGCATCTTGGATACGATCATCACACGCATCCAATGAAGGTGTGTTAGTCGGCATGTTTGTTGTTCTCATCTGAGCTGATCGCACGGCACATTGTTCTAGATGTCCACCGTCATTGAACGGATTGCTGTCGACATCACCAGCTGCTTGGCTCACGTGCTGCGACAGAGCCAACACCTGAGAGCTCAGCTGGTCATTCTCTGATTGGAGCAGCGACATCGCAGCCTCCATCTGTTCGAGCTTCTGCTGTAGAGCCTTTTTCTCCTCGACCTGCTTGTCGCTTTGCAACACGAAATGCTTCTCCACGGCCATCAAAGTCCTGATAGTGTTCATCTGACTTCTAACAACCTCCGTTATGCTCTTCTCAGAGTCCTCAAAGAGACTGTCCAACACGTCCAATCTTTGAGATGCGTCGGCAATGTCCGCAGCAAGCAGCACATTGAGCTCTTGGAATGCCTGGAAGAACTCCAGGAGGTTGTCGCCGAGGAGCTTTATCCTCTCGCTTGAGATCATGTCTCTGATCTGTGCGAAGACAGTGTCCGAGTCGTTCTTTCTCAGCCTCGCGTTCTCAGCATTCAGGTAGGTGATCTCTGTTCTCAGCAACTCGATGTGCTCCCCGGCTGCCTGTTTGTCTTGCATGGCCTCATTAAGCAGAGCATGTAGGCTGTGGAGCTCACTGATGAGCTCTGGCATTGCTCCTGCCACCTTCTGCCTCTGCGCCTGGTCATGCTCTAACCTTGTTTCAAGCTTGGCCAGCATTGCAGCGAGACGTCTGTTGTTGTTTCTTTCCTTTTCCAGGCACGTTTGAAGCTCAGCTTGTTGATGTTTAGCCAGCACACCCGAGCTTTTATCCCTCAAGACGTTCTGGTCCTCGAGTTTGCTCTCCAACCTCTCCACTACCTTGCTCCACTCTTCATTGCTGGCCAGACGCATTGACTCTGATTCATCCAGCTTACTTTTGAGCAGGCAGACATCCTGAAAGAGCTGTTGATTCAGCATTTCCGTGTTGGTTCGAGTCTTCTTCTGTTCCACCAACTCATCACAAGTTTGCATCAGCAACCGGCGCAGGTCCATACATTCCCGTTTCCACTCTACCATCTCAGAGCATAAGCTGCAGCAGAAGTCTCTTGAGTTTGCCGTGCTATCAGCCGACATTTGATCCTGATTGTCAACTTCTTTGGTTGCTGTCAACATAATTTGTTCGCACTATATGAAGCTCCTGTCCTCCGTTACCACAACCGTCTGATCATTGAGACCGATCAATCCCGGCCATGCGCATAATCAGTTCCGCACTGACCTCTCTTCTTTCACCACCAACACATCCGCCTTGCAGTGGCTCCTCCCGACTCTCAAGTCTTCTTTGCCAGTCCGTGACTTGCTTGCCTCGTTTGAACCAGCACTGACTCTCAGTACTGTTTCTGCTGCCGCAGTTTGCTCCTTGGTGTCTGCCCCCTCGTTCAACTCCTTTACTCAGTCCCTGTCATTTCACTCTCCTTCTCTAGAGGCACCTTCCGACTACCTACTTCTTCTTCCAACTCTGCTGCTCCTGCTGCCGCTCCTCCTCCTCCTGCTCCTCCTCCTGCTCCTGCTTCTCCGACTCAAGTCTAGAGTGTGATCGCCTGCCCTTCCCTGGACTCGCCCTCGAACAACTTGTCCTCTACCCACCCCCTCCGGACCGTGACCCTCAACAGGGCCCCTCCAAGTAGCTCCTACTACCCACCCTCCCCCTGCCAATATGGTACGGTACCCCATAACATCAGTCAAAGTTGACAGAATATCGACGGGGTCCTCTGGCCGTCGGACCCCCACCCTGTCCGGAAGTTCACCGCGGGACGGTCGCCGCTCTTGGGTCCCGGTTCGTGACTGCGGCCCTACACGCACTGTGGTCAGCCCCCGGCCCGGCAGTCGGAGGTCATCGTTACCGGGCCGGCGGCCATGGACTCAGGCTCGGACCGTCGGGCAGCCGGGCTCAATGCGCGGAAGTTTACTCACTCGGAATTAAGTTAAAAACTACTCAGTCACTAGTACCGCCGACTCGGAACGAGTCAACCGTAGTGAGTGACGCCGGCCCCGGTGATTCAACTTTGTAAACTGGCAAGTGACTCAGCCTGCCGGGCCATACTCTCAGGCTGACCGTACGGTACGGTCACTACTCAATGACGGCGGGCCGCGGGCCGCGGGCCGCGGCGCCGGCCCGGGCGCGCACCGTACGGTCAACTTGAACTTGGCAAGGCTTCCGTTACCCTTTGGGTCGATGATCGGTTACGCCTAAAGGTCTGCATTCCCCTCGGCATCCCTGGATGGGCGGCCAATGGGAGGTGGTGGAAACGGAGGAGGTGGTGAGCAGCTGAGGACTCGCCTCTGACCACGTAAATGGCTGCCCTCAAGTCTGATTGATACCCTCGATATCGTCTCTTCTCAGCTTCTTTCCTATCCATCTGCACTCCAAGGGCACTAGCTGACCTTGGTTTCCTCCGATTTGATCGAGCTTTGACCCGAGGAAGCAAGGGTACACATCATGGATGAGGTAGCATCGAGAGATATCTCCTGGGATGAGATCGACAAGTTCAAGTACTACTTCTATGGTCCATCGCTATCCCTTCTCGTGCGGTTCTGCCTGTATCCTTTGTCTGTCGTGAAAACAAGGTTGCAAATGCAGAAGGATCCTTACTCGATAGCAGCAAGTGCACCCTCAGTGAACCACTATAGTGGGACTCTGGACGCATTCCACAAGATCATCCGGCACGAAGGGGTACGTGGATTGTTCAAAGGCTTTGGAGTCAGTACTGTCGGAATCGTGTCGGGGCAGCTGTACATCACGACTTACGAATATGTGCGCCATCATCTGATGCACATGAACGAGAGGAACAGGTTCATCTCTCCGAAGAGGATGAACGTGGTGAGGAACGCAGTGGCCGGGGGATGCGCATCGCTGGTCTCGCAGACCATCGTGGTCCCGATCGACATCGTCTCGCAGAAGCAGATGATGAACTTTGGCACCGGTGACTCCAACGGCTCTCTGGTCCACGTCAGCAAAGAGATCCTACGGCAAGATGGGGTGAAAGGATTTTACAAAGGGTTCGGAGCTTCTTTGTGCGTCTATGCCCCATCTTCAGCGATATGGTGGGGTAGCTACGGGTACCTGAGGGAAAGGCTGCAGAGCCACTTTATGCCTACGTCGCATGCCTCCAAGCGGTTGACGGAGGCATCAGCTGGAGCATCAGCTGGATTGGTTGCAGCCGTAGCCACGAACCCGATAGACGTGGCAAGGACGCGGCTTCAGGTGCGGGATCGATTGATACTCTCAGCTCTCTGATTTACCCAGTCCTGACAAACTGTCGACCAGGTGGAGGGGCATCCGCGAGATGGCAGTAACCTGCGGACTACTCTCCGGCATCTCTGGTGTCAAGAGGGGCCAAAAAGTTTGTTGAAGGGAGTCCAAGCACGCATCATGGCATCTGTACCATCTTCAATCATGATCGTCACAGTTTACGAGCTTGTGAAGAGGCTCAGCAAGAGGACAGACAAGCACTACCCGCATCGAACGAGCTTGTAGATAACAGTTGTAAGGGAAGTAAGTGATTGAAACTTTGACACCAAACCAAGAAGAACAACTTATGTCAAACAATTCATGCGCATCGGGGAATTACATTCCAGCGACTCGCAAGTTATGCGTTTCCAAAAATGGGAACTTGCGGAGGAACCTTGCCAGATTGGATAAACCCTGGCTGCCCGGTCACCTCACCAGCCTTGTCCCAATGCCATTGTCGCCTTACGGTCATCCTGCAATCAGATTCAGCGGCAACCCCCATGCACACTTGTCATCACACTAGTCCTTCTGCCCTCTACCTCAGTCTCACCTCCGCATCATTCGCCCGAAGTCGCTCGCAAGGTTCGAGCTCCCGTCATCGAGCCCCATCTCGGTAACGAAGTATGGATCATGCTCCCATTGATGTCCAGGTCCGTTGAGCACACTGGAGGGGAGAGAACTTCCCTTCGATCGCGAAGAAGAAGAGTGTTGAGCAGACAGAGACTTTGACCACATCCCATCGATGTTCTTCTGGATTTGCGCTGGAAGCGTCGACCCTGGGCTTTCTGACAGAGCGCTTCTGCGGGCTGACAACGAAGCCAGAAGGATGAGGTAGACACAAGATAAAGTTGCTGCAAGGAGACAGGCAACGACCTTCCTTCTTACATTGTTGAATGGCACCATCCCTGTGAACTGTGTTCTGTTCACACTTTCTTTCACAACCCAGACTGCCAAGTACTTCTGCTCTCTTCCTCTTCCTCTTCCTCTTCCTCTTCCTCTTCCTCTTCCTCTTCCTCTTCCTCCTCTTCCTCTTCCTCTTCCTCTTCCAAGCTTACTACTGGACGCTCTGTTCACCTCGGACCATGCCCCTGCCCCTTGGTGTCCTAAAACGGTTATGATCGTTATGAACTAGTTCCAGTGCAAGCCGGCACTGCCGCGACCGGGCGGCCCGGGGGCGGGCCCATGTGTCCGTTATACCAGTAACGGAGAAGAGAGGGTTCAACGGCTGTCGGGTCAATCTGGCATGGCAACGGCGTCGCTTCTGGGGCGGCTGGGGCTGGAGGAGGTGGAGGAGATGATGCCGGGAGGAACCAAGTCGCTCTTGGCGGGCTCTGCTTCAAGTTCCCATGCTCTCTCCGAGCTGGAGGCTGAGTCGCTCGACTACATCGAAGAATGCATCCTTCCCACCCTGATGCCAGCGTTGGTGGAGCTCGGGCTGCGGGTGGAGGAGAAGGGCTTTCCTCCTGTGCCAGGGACGCATGGAGTGGAGGGATCGTTCAACCCTGTTCGGTTCCTGGCGCAGCAGCTCGTTCGAATGAAGTCACAAGAGCCTGAGCTGAGGAAGGTCAAGTACTGCGAGAGGCTGCAGGAGCTAGCAGCTTTAAGGGCTGCAGACAGATCAGCGAAGCTGGAAGCGATCAGAAAGGCCCAAGAGGCCGCAAAGTCAGAGAAAGAGCTGGCAGAGGAGCTTGCGAGCAGAGCTCAGGAGGAGGAAACGATGAGAGAAAAGGCGAGGATTGAGAAGATCATCTCCGACCAAAGGGAAGCGGAGAGGAGCAAGGCGCAGGAAGTGCTGGCGGACATGCTCAAAGAGGATGCGGGCCTTCAGAGCGAGGTGATGGAGCTGTGGAAGAGATGCGATGGCAAGGTTCTAGAGGCTGACTTCTCGAGCGAGGAGAGGGTGATGGCTCTAGAGGACTCGCTCAAGTTCCTCGTGTGCGAGTGGCTGTGCATGAACTCTGTTGCGAGCTACGTGGCGGTCGCAGAGCTGAAAGGAAACCTGCGAGACGACCTCGTTCACACAGTCGCTGCCTGCTCCAAGGACGTGGAGATTCCGGTGGAAGCTCCCCCAAAGGCTGAGGAAGAGGAAGTCGACGGAGAGGAGCCTCCTCCTCCTCCAAAGCCGATCAGGAAGCGAGTGTGTGACAGGGTGAAGCTGACACCGTACGGGGGAGAGACAGCGTACGTCCTGCACAAGGGACAGGGGCTAACGTGGCGGAGGGTGCTGCAGCGAAGGAGCCCCCTGGTGATCCTCGACACCAAGTTCACTGACGGGCTTCTCTTCTTCGATGGGGAGAAGCGGCAAGGGACATACCTTTCAGTCCCTCTGGCAAAGAGCCGGCAAGTGGTGCAGCCATCTGAAACTTCCGAGGAGGAAGGAGAGGAGGAGGAGGAGGAGGAGGAGGAGGAGGAGGAGGAGGGCGTTCAGAAGAAGGCAGAGAAACCGGAGCTTCCCTTCCTCCATGGAGCGATCTGCGCAGACACGTTCGAGTCGTTTGGAGAGGAAGGAGATAGGCTCGAGCTGGGTGAGAAGGACGTGATGAAGTTTCGAGCTGCAAGTTACGTGCTAGGAGAGCAGCTGCTTGCTGCTGAGGCTCGCTTCAAGTACGCAGAGCGACAGAGAGCTCTCCTACAGCTCGAAGAGTCCATCGAGGCGAGGATAACTCTCCCCGTCTTCTGCCCTGCCCTGCCCTGCCCTGCCCTGTCCTGCCCTGTCCTGCCTCCATTTGTCTTGTCTCGCCTTCAGCCTTCTCCCCATGTCTACGTTCTCCTCATGGTTCTGTCTCGGACCTCGAGCCTCTGACGCTGATCTCACAGAACCCTGACGTGGACATCGAGGCTGCAGCCTTGCAGGGCCTCCGTGCGATCAGGAGGCTACACCCCTTGAAGGAATGGCGGGTCGAGATCGGCCTCCTCGAGACGAGCAAGCGGATGTGCTGGATGGACTTCATGAAGGACGGGAAGGAGGATTTGAAGATGATGGCGAGCAGGAGGATGGTGCTCAGCGACAAGGAGGAGGAGAAGGGGAATGAGATGGAGGAGGACAAGGACAAGCTTCGACTGAGTCTGCAGGCGATGAACAGGAGGGAGCTAGTGCTGGACAAGTCTGAGGTGCTGGGGATGGCGATCAGGGTAGCGGTTCCTGTCAGAGATCGAGGGATGCAGGAGGGAGGAGGGATGATTTTCATGAGCAGGGAGGAGCGGATGGGTCCGGACTCCACTGGGATAGAGGAGGAGGATAAAATCTTCCTCTCGAGCCTCGCGCAGATCCTTGCACGCTCCTTCCTCTGCCCGACCAAGACTGCTCATCGTCTGCTCCTCAGGACGGCGACGCGAGCGGTAGGACGAGGAGAGGAGCTGCAGGGTCTGTGCGAGGCCTCGGTGGAGATAGCTAGGAGGTTCTCGTGGGAGGCGAAGGGGGCGAAGGCGTTTGTTGCCTTCCTAGTGGAGGAAAAGCTTCGCTTCATTGCAGGCGACCCTCCTCCTGGAATCGATGTCGCACCTCGCTCCACCTCCACCACCTCCTCCTCCATCTGCTGTGGAGGACTCGAGAGCTTCCCCGAGCTCGATAATCTTCCTGCGGCCCTCCGAGCCCTCCGGACTGGCATCGCGTCGAAGGAGGAGGCGGAGATGATCTTTCCTCTGCTGGATGGCAGCAGGAGGGGCCTGGGCATCCTCTGCCTGTTCGGAACCAGCAAGGCAGGAAAAGAGCACAACGAGGAGATGATGAGCGAGGTGGCAACGGTGCTCTCCTCTGCCCTATTGCAGGTGACGCAGACATGCTGCTGCTGCTGCTGTTCATCCTGCTCCTGCTCCTGCTCTTGCTCCTGCTTGTCTACTCCTGCTCCTGCTCCTGCTCCTGCTTGTCTACCTCCTGCTCCTGCTCCTGCTCGTCCTCCAACTCGACCTCCTCCTCTTCTTTGTGGATCGCACTTCTTGCCCGGTCGGGACATGAGACCTGCTTCAGGTCAACTTTCGTAGGAAATTTCTCAACGCAGTGGAGGCTGCCATGACTGATGTGCTGGAGGCAACCCAAGACGTCTCTGCCCTCACACTTTCGTTCCCCAACTTCTCAGGTGCCCCCCTCCCCTCCTTCCTCTTTTTCCTTCTCCACCTCTTCTCCCCTCCCCTTCCCTGCTCTCCCCTCCCTGCTCCCCTCCCCCTCCTCCCCTCCCCCTCTTTGTGTCTTCTCCTCCTCTTCTTCTCCCTTTCTCCACCTCTTTCGGGTTTCTTCTTGTCTCCTTCTCCCCTCGCTAGTTTCCCTGTCGTTGTTTGTAATCCACTCCTTCCTTCGATTCCTCTCCTCCTGCCATTCTCCTGCCTCCTCTCCCTGGCACTCCTTCTTCGTTTCCGCCATGACCGATGCTCAGGGCACCACTACCTGGCCAAGTTCATGGCAAGGAGAGGAGGAGGAGGAGGAGGAGGAGGAGGAGGAGGAGGGGAGGACTTTTTGCAGCTCCGAGAGGGTCAGGCGATCTCAAGCAGCAGCAGCACCAGTCTTCTCCGCGAGTATCCGATCAGCTTGAGCAGCGGCACAGTCGCCTTCCTGGGTGTAGACGCCAAATCACATGAGGATTCCCTCACCCACGCTTATCAGCCTTCTGTCAAAGAGGTGCCTCCTCCTCCTCCTCCTCCTCCTCCTCCTTCGGTTGGTTCTGGTGCTTGCCTTGCGCTCGTTTCTTGTGTCTGCTCTCATTCGTATCCTCCTGCTCATCTCCTCATCCTGTTCCTCTTCCTGCACCCTCCTGGCTCTTTCTCCCCTTCTACTCGTCCTCTGACGCTCATCAAAGGTGATGCTCGAGGCCAGCAGTCATTTCTCGTGGGTAGCTGAAGAGATCTGGAAGGAAGGTCTCTTCCCCAACCGCTACCAGTCTCTCTCCATAGAAGGTTACATCCTCTATGCCCAAGTTCTCGTCCTCGTCCTCGTCCTCGTCCTCGTCCTCGTCCTCGTCCTCTCGTCCTCATGTGTAGCCCGCTGGCTCTCCTTACTCATTTCTCCCTCCTTCCCCTCTCCACACTCCTCTCCTCCTCTCCTCCTCTCCTCCTCTCCGCATTTCCTTGCTCATCACAGCATCAGACGAGTCGGAGCCCCTCCCCGTGGGCTCTTTATCCTACACCATCGCCGAGCAGATGTGGCTCAGGACTCATTACCCCGTCGCTCGCTACCTGCATGCCAACCAGCAAGTTCAGCTGCATGTTCAGAGGTCTTCCTCCAGCCCGTTCCATCCTTCTCCTCCCTCCTCTCCCTCCTCTCCCTCCTCTCCCTCCTCTCCTGACTTCTCCCTCCTCTCCTGACTTCTCCTGACTTCTCCTTTCTCCCTGTCCTACCATTTTCATCCTCTCTTCCTCCTCTCCCCGTTGCTTCTCCTTCTCCCATTTCTCCTCCTCGTTTCTCATAACAGTCCGCAGGCCGTTCCTCGACAACATCCGCAAGCCGGACTCTCAACTCCCCAGCTCCGTCACCAAACTTGTGCAGGGCGTCATGTACATGCTAGGCCACAAGCAGAGTGAGGTCGAGCATGTCGACTGTCACGCCGGCAGCTGACGCCATGGCAGGTCACCCAGTGGAGCAGCTGCCGCAAGTTGGTGTCGCGCCATCTCATCAAGGAGATGATGATCATGGACGTGCGGCTGCGCGTCAAGAAGCACAAGTTTCTTCTCGCCGCGGAGGCAGTAGAGAGTGAGACCTTCCTTCATCTACAGCTAGAGCTGACCCCTCCTGCTCCTGCTCCTGCTCCTCCTCTCTCCCCGGCTCCCTTGCAGCATTAGATCATCCCCATGTGGCCATGGAGGCAGGGCCAGCAGCCACCTCCCTCTTTCAGTGGCTTCTTGTCATGCGCGAGGTTCTCCTCCTCCTCTTTCTCCTCTGAGCTCCCTCAGGTGCCTTGCAGGTCAGAGAACAAGCGATTCGAGGACGCATCGACGCCCTCAAGCACGCGTACAGCCTTCACAACAAGGTTTGCAAAGGAGGAGGCGGAAAGTGACACGCTGTCATTGAGCTGACTTGCAAGCAGGGTTCCCCGCCGAGCAAGTTGCTCGAGGAAGAGAATCAGTGAAAGGAAACATTCTTTATCAACAAATTGTAAATCGAAGCTGCTTGCTATCCCTGCTATCTGTGGCTGTAGTCGTTCAACAGGTGAGCAGCATCAGTGTACATAAGACCAGCTCTTGATCCAGCCCTCCTCTCCATCTCCGCATAAGACAGGTCTTCCTTCTGAGCAGCAGAGACAAGCTCCAACAGCTCCCCGTCCTTCTTCCCTTGCGCCTTGTCCTTCAACACGAAAGTATCGGGCTCTGACTTGCTCCTCGGCATGGAGGGAGCTCCAGGGGAAGAGTCGAAGGAATCTGCCCTTGACGTCGGCCGGCTGTTGGACGTGGCGAAGGGACTTGCTGCACCTGACGAGCCGCTCGACCTCTTCTTGTTCATGGACAACCATTCGTTTGCAAGCTCCACACCACCCGACGCACAGAGCTCCTCGTAGAAATACAGTTCAACTTTGCTCATTTTCTTTCCTCGAGCATGTGCTGCCGCCATCTGGGAAGTGCAGGGGTCGTCCCTGTCAGACTCGAGGTGATTAGAGAAATGAGGTACGATATCAGCGAAACACGGCGAACTACAGAGCTTCTTGGTTTCGTGAGCAAGGTATGATTTGCGCGTGCTTCCGCTACAATCGGGTCACAGAGAAGAGTTCGAACACTCTTCAGATCGCTCTCCTGCTGCGTCTGACTCCTTCCCTCGCTCCTCACGCTCTCACGATGCGTGCTTCACGATTCCCCACCTCAATTTCTATAAAGCCTCCTTACACGTGATCTGCCCCCTTCTCTTGGGATGACTACCCCCTCTTTGAACCCAAAAGTACACCCTCCTTGAGGACTGTAAGGGCCAATGGTCATCAGTCATGATTTGATGACAGTCTTCACAACCTTCAGATCATTCCTGTAAGGGGTCAGCATGACCAATCTTTACTCCTTCTCCTTTGAAAACATCGTTTCGTCCGAGGGCCTCGTGATGACTGGGTCCGGGAGCAACAGGTCGCCAACACATCGTGACCTGACGCCTATGTTAGGTCAGCAGTCATGAGGGACTTCAGACTCCTCTCGATTTCCGCCGGAGCGGGCTCGGCAGCTGCGCGTAACTGGAAGGAGTAGGGAAGCTGGTGATGAGCCTCCAGGGTTTCTTTTAATGTCTGCCAATCCATCAGTGTGAGTTGAAGCATTTGAAGCAGTTGATAGAGTTGTTCGACAACGTTTCTTGTTGCTACAGCACAAAGAAGCGAACTTTTCACTGATGAGTTATTGATCACTTCTGAAGTGATATAGATGACATTGAAATGTCTGTACGCTCATCAGACGACCAACATTTGCCTTCGCAACGGATTAGTCATTCGAACGCAAGGTAGGTCATTAGTCATTCGAATGCAAGGTTGGTTCGCACTTTTGCAAATGAGTTGTTATCATTCAAAATATTGACATGTAATAATTTCGTATTAGACATGTTTTATTCATGGTAAAGAATACATTAAGAAACAGAAAGAATACTTCTACACACTCGTCCAACTAGCTGAGACGTTCTCACTCATCAGAGTCAGGATGAACAAGGTGAGCAGCATCAGTGAAGAGAAGTCCAGCATTGTATCCTAATCTTAGCTTTGCGAGCTCAAAATCTACCTCGGTGGAAATCTTCTTGCTTCTGTGCGAGAATGAGTCGCTCCTGTTCGACCTCACGAACTTTTCTCTGCAGGACTCAATGCTTGAGCGCCTTGCAGGAGTTGGAGTCTGGCTGCGCGAGGTGTTGCAGGAACTTGGCAGCGAGGTAGAATGACTGAGAGTCGACCGAGGGCTGGAAGCGCCGGACCTGGAGCTTTGTAGTTTCCTCATGCTGAGCCATTCCGATGCCTCTTTTTGTCCGCCGCTCATCAGAAGCTCTTCATAGAAATACATGTCGATCTTGGAAACTCTTGGAGCATGACGAGCATTGTTGCAATCCTGCTCGAGCATTTTGTTCGTGTCGTTGGTGGAGGGCATGGGTGATGTGGAATTCACGGGGGGCGCAGTGGGATATAAAGACTGACGGGGAAACCTGTAAACGTGTGACCTGTCAGCACCCCTCCAAACCGACTGCCTTGTGATTCCAAAAGTCATAAAATTACATCGCTTCAGAGCTTCCACACGTCATCTCGAAGAATTTCTGTCAGTCAGATGCCTTTTTGTGAGTACAGGAAAATTCCAGAAGAGGTCACTTGCAGGGATCACAATGTCTCCGGATATTGCTTGCATAGCCCTTTCATTCCAAACGCCTTCTTTTCACACCTCACAGATCTGTCTAGAACGACTCTTTTGTCATCGGTTACAGAGTCTCAGAGTGCCTTACAGGTTTCCTCGTGATGATCTTTACCACAGTTGAGAGTCTCCCGATCCAGTCGGTGTGACACAAACGTGCGCAAAGAAATCCCCGCCCCACTGCCAGTCTCCCTCCCCCACCTCCCTCTCTATTTCCCTCCCTCCCTCCTCTTCTTGTCTACCTCCTGCATCTTTCCCTCTGTTTCTTCTCTTTCTCCCTCAATTCTCTTCACCCTCTCACCCTCTCACCCTCCATCCTTCCCTCTTTACAACGAACATCTCATCACGTCATCATCGCATGCAAAATTCACATCTTCGTTTAATGAAACCTCTCAACACCGCAGAAATGTATCTTTACCAGGAGCTTGTATCCTCGGCTGGACGTGAAAAGGCCGTGTCATGGATTCAATCTGTCAAACGAGCTGAGATGAGGGCGAGAAATTCGAACTCATTCAGCACTTCAACGAATTCAAGTGGATTTTCCTCAAGGACATCCTCTACATGCAGTCAACAACACCTGGCAATGGTGATTTCCGCTGCAGATTATCGCAAGAAGCATGCAGATGGAACTTGCACAAAAACTGAACAACACTGCTGCACCGATGATCACCTTTTGGTGTCATTGCGATGAACGTATCAAGCTGCAATTATTTACGCGATTTACAATTCGAGCGATTGAAATGATATCAGCTTTGAGAAAGTCCTTTCTACTTGAATCTACTTTGCCTTCAAAGCGTTGTAGTCTATCCTTCACTAGGTTCAGAAATCAACTTGTAAATTAAACACAGTCAATGAAATTGAGGAGGAAAAGAAGCTTTACAAGTTTCACGAATCAAGCTCTCAGGTTTTCACCATTTTTATTAGCATCGATGATTCAATACAATGTCCAAACAAGCATCTCGTTTCAAGAGCGTTTCCCTTGTATTCGTCCTCGTCAACCAGATGTTTCCTCCAATATCTTGACACTTTCCGAGCGATTCACATCACAACGGTGCCCAAAACTCTACCAATGCTCAGCGACTGTCTTAAACGTATTATAAATCTCTTCCCTGTAAGGCTCGCCTGTAAGCCTTGTCAGCATTTTAAGACTTATTAGTTCAGGCAGCTGCTGACATTCGCTTGCAAACCCTAGTGGGTCCCGGACTCCAGGTGTCCGGGGACCGGTGATTTCGTAGCAGCCCGGCCCGGCCCGGCCTATGAGTAACGATTTTGTAACGGAACAGGATAGCAAACGAAGGTTGGCTATGCCGGGGACGCAGAAAGAGGGGAAGGAGGGGTTGGAAGGAGGGCAGCGCCAGATTGATCGATAGGAAGAGGATGAAAGCCTTATACTTGATCTTGCTCTTGCTGTGTTCGGTGTGCTCTACACGCTCTGAGCTCGTATGGAGCAACATCTCACAGAGCAACCCGCTGGCTAGCGCGTCCAACTTCATCTCAGTAGCCTTGAAGTTCAACCAGACAATCGTTGGCGACGACACAAAGGCTGATATAAATTTTGTTCTGTCAGGGTTCAACAATGCAGTTGCGAGCAGTACGGTTCAACTTTTGCCTATTTCCAGCGTATCTGCCACATTTCCTTTCTCGGAGTATCCAACATATGAGGTCGGCAACTTTCAGAACTCATCCCTTTTCTTTTCTCTGCCCTGGAACGCGAGCTTGTTGTCTGATACGGTGTATGGATTCTCTTTTGAGATCAAGAATCCTTACCTCAACAGGGATGCTTCGAGCATTTTTCTCAGCTTTCCTGGCGAACCTGGGGGCGAGCCTGTATTGGTGAACTCGTTCCTCTCTGAAATCTTTGGGGTCCCTGGCGGCTCAGCCCCGATGCGGATTGTGATACCGCTGTTCACTGCAGCCAACGCAAGTCAGACAAACGTCATGGCAGGAGGGCCAAACTCTATCGTAGTGCGGATAAGAAGCAATGTCCTTCTGCCGCAAAGCTCCAACTTTACGCTGTCCGGGCTTTACGGGCTTTTGCAAGAGGACGGACAATCGTTTGTTATATTGTCTGACGAAAACTCGCTGGAAAATGTCTCAAAATGGAATGCGACCGCCGCTTTAGTCACCGTGATTTGTAAAGTTTCCATCCCTGCCGACACGGTGTTCACCTTTTCCGTGAAGGGCATGAACAGCTATGCACAGCAGAACTCGCAAGATCTCAAGATCAGTGCGTCCCTTGCTGCAGGAAGGTATCCTGTGGTGATTCCAAGGACGAGCATGGCAAAGAGTGGCCTGTCCTTGTATGGAATCCCATCCGGCGCCAATCCTTTGAAGATTGTCGTCCCATTCTTCCTCAACGTCTCAGCATTCAACAGAATTTACATGGCAGAAAGCTTCTTCTCGATAATTCTCAATGTTTCGAGTTACGTCGATATCCTAGATGCTTCCACGTTTCTCCTTTCGGGCGTGAAGAATGTCACCAACGTGAGCAGCGTTCGAATCGAGCCAGCTGATGGAGAGTGGATACAGACAGAGCCTTCGAGCTTGACGGCGACAGGAATCATTCAGTTCTCTCCGGCAGCACTTTTGTATGCGAACCGTTTTTACTTGATGAGCTTGAATGTCTCTGTACTCGACCTATTCAACACTTCGCTGGCCCATATGCAGCTCAGCGCGGCGTTGGCAGATGCGAGTGGAGCCTATATTGGACAGATCTCGCCGTTCTCGATCTTGGCGATCGATTTTTATGTCGCTGAGTCTTCGGAACAGAGCATATCCTCTGCAAGTCAAAACGTTTCTTCGTGCGTTGTGTGTCGGGACAAACCTGAGAACTCATACTGGGAGGACTCGTGTCAATGCCAGTGGCTGTGCAAGCATGGTTACTGGGCGACATATAACAAGTCCATGTCGACTCTGTATGACAGTGTCAATTGTACTCTTGCATCTGAGGTCAGCTCTGACTTGCTGGTTCTTGGCGTCGGGTGGGGTTGGATCTCTTGTCCTGTTGGAGGCAGTTGAGCTTTCCACGGAAAAATTCTGCTCGAATGTGTGTAAAGTGCTTCTTGTATTAATATCATAAAGATGGTGTTATCTATTTTGTGCTAGTAGCCTATCCCCGATTTCCCGTAATCTTTCAGTTTAGGACAGTCTTCGTCATCAAGCATTGAATAGTGCGCAAAGTTCTCTCCCCTAACTATCGGCAGGATGACCTCTAGCACGCACTTGTCAGAGTCCCATTTCGCATTTCCTTTATCAGGGTTGACGAGCTCCTGTCGATTCCAAGTCAAACCACAATACCCCATTACAAAAGAAGTGCAGGAGTCTCACAGGAAGCGGCAAACCAAGAAGGTACTTAGGGGACTGAACCAGAAACTCGTTCTTGGTCACATCCAACTTGATCGTGGAGAACTTGGTGTTGGGCATCTCAACCTGAATAGAGAAAACACCCCGTGAAATTCTGGCTGCCTCTCTCGCCTTCCCTTACTTTCACTATCATTTCTCGACAGCTCATGGTTGAATTGTCCTTGACACTCCACGGCGCACCGAGAACATCATCAGTCCCTACTTGCTGACGATACCGAATATCATGCTTGGGCCTGAAAAGTCTACTCAGAACAGACACTCGCACGGTCGATGACCGAGCCACATAAGTAGCATCCACAGGTCAAGGAGAGCGATCATGGGAAGGGGGGAGAGTAGCATGCAACAGTTGAGCAAGCATTACTTCTCTCGTTTATCCGCCTTGCTGATCTTGTCCAGAACTCTATCTTCGTTGACCTCGTCATCATCCCAGATAGCTTTTGGATCTTTCTTCTTATTTTCCTTCGGAGCAGGCGCTTGCTTCGGAGGCCCGATATCACCAGGGCCCAGCCTCGCTGTCCGATCTCGCTGAACATCCTCCTCGTCTACTTGCGTTTCAGAGAATAGGTTCGAAAGGAGCTCCAGATCTTTTCCCTGCAGTGTCATATCAGGGTTTCTCTATGTGCTCCTGTGTGTCTTTCTGTCTGTTACCTACCCAGACCAACAAATCTTGAGCTGAAACCTCTTCTCCATCACCATGACAACTAAGTTTCATTCCCATCTTTCTCACGCCCATATCCCGTCCTCCCTCTCCTTCCTCCGCTCCTCCCCTCTCCTCCTGGTTCCACTCACCGACATGGCAGCCGTTGATTTGGCAGTGAGGCGGGCTCAGGTCGAAGTATTGTGGTACCAGCTGACGTGCTACTAGGTGCAAGAACTTTTATCTGCGATAAGCCATCTTTTTAGGTTTTATTTCTGTATAGATTTATTTTAAATACAGTTTTAAAGTTTAGAAAATATACTGTCAGAAAACATTTTGGAGAGATTTATAGAAGTTTAGTACAAAAATGTACCAGCTTTTAAATGTACCATGGCGCCTCAAAGGTCATCTTAAAAATCTTACTTTTTGGCCCGCGACGCTTCGCACAACCCAACCCTTGCAATCATGTCTTGCCGGCTGGCAGCTGCGACATGCGCTTTGTTGTTATCTCGTTGTGTTTGTTATCAGATTTCATGATGTACTTCTTGTACACATACTTTCCTCTTGTTGTGGTTGAGCTTGCTGCCCTTGTTTGATCCCTTTCACATCAAGAGTGTCTTCCTGTGCAAGGTTTGATTTCACTCCGCCCCGTGAACGTCGACGTTCGTGCTGTATACAAGCAGCTTTTAGTCCCTCGTCTCCTCACTTTGTATCTTCCTTCTGATATTTTTTGTGAATTCCCATAGATCAGATCCCCATGACGCTTCTCACAATTGCCCCTGCGACTACCATTGCTAAACTTAAATGGCAGGAGATGTTGACAGTGCTTCGTGCTTGCAATGCTCGGTTGATTGCTGTCGGCGGCATGTGCCCTGACAACTCCGATGCTCTCTACTCCAAGGACTGGAACCCCAAGTACAGCCGCAAGGAGTTGATCGAGCACGGAGTCTGGATGACCAAGAAGCAGCTCAGGAAGGAGAAGCGCGCGGAGGAGGAGAGCGTTCATCACCACTTTTCTTAAGGTTGTTTGCTATTGCTGACATCACTGTATCTACCTTCCTCCTCTAACGTGAGTCTGCAGATTGGACAACCTAAGACATGACTTGGTCTTTGTCGGGGTTCGTGCGCACTGGCGGAGCAAGCGTTGCTATTTTTTTCTACGATCTTGCATGTTTGTAGGAGCTTTGTGGTTGATTGATTATTAAGAATGAACATGTTTCTGTGCAATGCTGTCTTTTGTTTTTGGTGCGTTGATGTTCAAACTTGGTGATCTAGAGTTGTCCGGTTGACGTCATGGGCAGAGTGTAGTGCAGAGGAAGTTGTCTAATGAACAGTAGGACGCAGAGGTAGATGTCTACTGGACTTTGGGACTGTCGCGAGTCGAGTGATATCTAGCAAGCAAGGTGTTGAAGTTAGGGTGAGGGTTATTTTCTCTACAGTTCATGATCAGTCGAGCTCGTCACTGCGATCACTCACCTCCTTGACCAAGTTCTTGCCAGCTTGTTGAACACCACACCTCGTCGCGTACATGTCATTGAATGCATGCGTTTTCGTGACATTGTTTCTGATTATTCCTTGTGCTGCCGTTCGCTCTCAACTCTGCCTCCTTGCCTTCACCCACAAATGACGGTGACAACGGCACAAAACTATCAAGATCAGATTGCTGTCTGCAATTCTTCTCGCTCCTCACGTGCACCTATCCCCTTCCATTGTCATCCCATCCCATATTTTCTCATGCCTAATACATCTCATCACATCTCATCGCATCTCATCGCATCTCATCCCTCTCAGCTACCCGGCTACAGCGGAACGATAAGTGGTAGAGTTCTTGATTAGACCTGTAAGTACCCCCAGTAGAAACTATAGACCGAGGGAATGGAGGGGGTAGGGTAATATTCGTTTTTGTGGTTTGTCTTGTTTTAATGCATCCCAAATTGCTGCACGCTATCTGCAAGAACAAGAGGAGCAAGAGGAGGGAGTAGAGTAGAAGAGCGGAGGTAGAGCAGGGGAGGAGAGCGTATCATATCAGAGAAGATATTGTGCTCTCGCAGAGACGAGGGGAGAAGATAGGATGGAGGTAGAAAGGAGAATGGTCGCTGGAGCGAGAATGGAAGATGAACAGGCAGGTGAGGGCCCGAGGATTGAAGAGGGAGGCTAGTCAGGAGCAAGTGGACGGTGTGAACAATTTGTGTTGAGCGAAAGGGAACTATCATGAAACGAGCATGGAATTTTTATCATAGACAATCTTGTGAAAGCCTATCTAAACTGAGTTCAGTCTCAACAGGCAACATAACATGGCTACAGCAGTGGAGAAGAGCAATGCTGGTGCTGTGCAGGGGGAAGGGGGAGGAGGAGGCAACGGCAGCATCGACGACGGAGAGAATCGAATCGAGCATCAGTATTGGACAAGATACATGGAGGGCGTGGTCAAGGAATCGCAAAAGTCGCTGGATCAGCAGTTCCTCGATCGGGACTTGGGCAAGCTCATCAAGTCAGCGGATGCGATCAGACTGCAAACACTCATGTACCACGAGTATGCATACGGGACGGAGAAGGTCTCGACCAAGTTCATGTACCTGGGGAATTACTATGCTCTCATGTTGCGATACATCGCACTGGTGTTCGAGAAGATGAAGTGTCATCCGAGTTACAAGAACAGGTTCCCTCTCATCTGCGATCTAGGTTGAAGTTATTGAGAAGTGATGCAGTGAATTTCGCAAAGAAATTGATGCACAATTGAAACAGGGAAAATTGGCGGTACAGGTGCCAAGCCAAGTTCCCATAGTTGTCTTTTTAATAACAGATTGCTTCAGGAATTGGAGAAAGAGAAACATGAATTGAAACGACTATTCACAATCCAATACAGGGAGAAGGTTGGCTTGACCGGTGTAATTGGCTGTTCTGATCTGAAATTGAACAGAGAGCCTTGAAACAGGCTAATATCTCCAAGATCAAAGAAAAGGGTTAGTTTGACTTGAAGTGTGTGGTGGAGGTTTGTGACTCCCGTTGTCTTGTTCAGAATCAGATCTGAAGAGCCTCAAACTCATCGGAGATGCAATGGAATCTATGAAGATCAACGTTTCCACTGGTACCTGCTGGGACCCGGCTGAGTCGGGATTGACGTCGACATTTCCAGGGAATGCGATGGAGAGGGAGGGGCTACAAGAGTTGGTATCTGCTGACCGCACTCGTATCCCAGCAAGCATGGCTGATCCTCGTGCAGATGGACAAAGATCGTCACGTCGTGCAGCCTGCGGCTGGTTGTTGTTCTTGCATGCCTGTCGATGGTTCCCATGATGCTTCCAACTTGCCATCAGATTTGCCGCCGTCAAACTCGAAGCCCTCGGTGACATCAGCTCCGTCCGTCAGCGCGCAAAGAGCTCTGGGAGATCAGTCCGTGCGACCTCAACAGGTTGTTCACCTTTCATGTTATCTGATCATAACGAGTACACAAGGACAAGAGTACTTCGCCAGCGTCCAGGAAGGGGATCATCGAGGAGAAAATGCAGAACGATGACGACATTTTCATTGCGTTGCCGGTGTTCGACGAGATTCCCGTCCTCCTCCCTTCGCAGAACCGCATGAAGTATGAAGATGAGCATTGCTGGCGAGCAGCTGGCGGGGACAATGACGGATGCCTTGCAGGTTCGACACTTTCCTGCAGCACGAGAGGAGAGGATACAACGCATCCCTGATCCCACCTACCAAACCTCCTCCTACCTCTACCTCTACAGTCAGCGCTTATCCTGCTCGACAGAGCAGCAAGTACAACGAGATGTACGACAGGGACCTTCAGCTGGTCTGAGCAAACCGCTGCTCCCCTGCAAGCTAGTCATTCTGGTTCTACAGGCACTTCGAGAATCCGCCATGCTGGCCAACACGGAGAACATGAAGCTACAGAGGTGGCGCAAGGAGAGTAGGTGCTGTATGCTGATCCCGGGCAGGTTAAGAGAGCGATTGGAAAAGTTTACAGACTTCGAGTTGGAGGACGTCGACAATACAGGCCACTGTCAGTTCGACGCCATCGCTCATCAGATCGCTGGACGATTTGCCGACCAATACAAAGTCTCTTCCTCCTTCCCTCCCTTCCTCTCCTTCTCCCTTCTCCCTCTTGCCCTTGCACTGCTGTGCTTTCATGTTCTCTGCTTCTTCCTTCATCCCCATGAAGCTGACTACCTGCTCTGCAGGTTCAGCCCAGTGAGGTGCACTATCGAAGGGTGAGGAGAGATGTGGCGGAGTGGCTCCGGCGCAATGCGGTATGCCCATGTCCGCATGGAGTAGATGCTGCTGACGCGCCTGCCAGCATGTGACCCTGGACAACGGAGCTACAATCACCGACTTCCTGGACAGCGAGGACGGCGCGACGTGGGAAATCTTCTGCGACAACATCGAGGACAAGTGGTTGGCAGGAAGAGGGAGGAAGGGACGAGCGTGGCTGACGTGGACGCAGGATTAGCGCCAACCCTGTCTGGGGGAACCATCTCACATTGATCGGTGAGCAAGATCTCGGAGTTCCTCCCTCCTCATGCTCTTTGATCAGCCGCTGCCAACTGCTACAACCGTCCCATCAGAATCTGGTCAACCGCCCCGGGAGATGACTGGTGGCTTCAAATAGAGCCCAAGCACTACAAGGTTCCCCTCCTCTCTCTCCCCCTCCCCTCCCTCCTCATAAATCTCCTTACTCCTCCCTCTCTCGTCTCCCACCCTCCGCTTCCCCTACCCTTATCGTTCTGCTGCGGTCTTGGGTGTTGACATCCTGACTTGCCGCTCACAGCCCACCCATCACATCCGTCCCTTCGAGCTTGCTCACCTCTACGAGAGACATTACCTCTCGGTGAGCGTATCACGTACAACCTGCTGCTTGCTGATGTGCCATGTTCACAGGTTCGAGAACGAAGAGGCAAGAACTCCAAGTTTTCTGGAACTCCGCGATACTGAACAAGAAAGACATCTAATCCACGCATGCTCCTTTTCTCCTTACATGACCTCCTTCTTCCGCCAGCCAATAGATCAAAGCTTTTTAATCCTTCACGCCCTCTAAACCGACATCTTAGTAGAAAGGATGTCCCACAAGCCACTCGTGGCCATCATCAGGTCCGTTGACTCCGTCATAGTGCACGTAGAGCTCTGGGCTGTCAACGGCGTTGTTGCTGTCGTATAAGTCAGACTTTCATCGTGGTAAGAGGGAGATCTTTTGTCAAGTTTGAGTCTACGACAATGTGTGCACAACAAATAGGAACAACAATGTGCACAACAATCAGCAAAGATGTATGATTGCTACAACATTCATGCTGTCGTCTTTCGTGTTATCATAATATAACATGAACTCTTCCAGTACAAAGAACAGAGCCGACTGTCAAGGAATATGAACTTGCGAGACTGCACAGGAGGAGAGGATCTGTCTCTAAGAGCAGAGCATGGAAGGGAGCATCAGCTTACCACACGTAGAAGGAAGAGTTCTTGAGCGTGCATGCGTTCAACGATGGGACGCCCATGGGGTCTCCAGAGAAGAGTGACTTGAAAACAGGCACCAGCATTGCGCGTCCCTTCAGCTACACCACCCTAATCTGATCTGTTAAGCTTCAAATTTTATCTTTAAACTTGAAATTTAACAGAAACAATATCGATGTAGCTCTGAAATTGTTTTGTAGGAAGGCTGAAGAGCTGTCTAGCTGTTTGTCCTGGTTCCTACAGCTACTCAGCGCACGGCCCGGCCGGCCCGGGCCGCCGCGGCCTCAGGAGTCCGAAAGTGACTCTCACTAGTTCCAGGCCGGGCCGCGGCTCGCGGCTATCCGATCGGGCACGGCGCCGCTGTCGGGCGCCGCGGGCCGCGGCGCCGCGGGGGCCGTTCAACGGTTGCCGTACGGTACCGTGCCGTGTCTGAACTCCGGGAATGACAATACTGATATGACCTGTTCAAGTTTGCCAGAGTAAACGAATCCGGGAGTCCGGCGGATGTCGACTTGTTCGACTTTGAGGTGAACTGTGAATGAGCTCAGTGCTGCAGTGCCCCGTACCGTACTACCGTCGCCCCGATGACTCTGGGCCGAAATAGCGCAGTGAGCAGTGAGATGGCGTTAGTGGCGTGCAAGCTTGAAGCGAAAAGATGGGCCGCAGGTGAGCATGTGGAGGAGCAGAAAGAGGCCGCTGAGGGCCGGGGAGGGGAGCCTGGAAGAAGAGAAGTTGCTTGAATAACCTCTTCTTGCACTTCACTTCTTCAGTCTTCGATCGTTTAGACTCGCGATGAGAAGAACAGGTCCACGTGTATCCTCAGAGCTCACGCGTACACTGTCACAGACGGCGATGAAGCTGCCGGGCTTACAGCAAGTTGAATGCGAACTCAGATGAAGATGAAATGGGACGACGACGACGACGACGGTGAGCAGTGCAGATGCAGAAGATAAGACATCTTAGAGGAAGAGGAAGAGACGAATAAGAGTACGAGTACGAGCAAGATACGAAAGGTTCTAAGAACAGAACCCGAGACTGTAGACTAAAAGAGGTCACCTTGTGCATGCGATGTTCGCGGTTGAAGTTTACTTTCAAGAATGGATGAAACAGGAGGGAGACCTGCAACAATCAAACAAACTCTGACATCCCACCGAGGGGCATGCTGCTGTCTTCACGAACACTGGGAATAGAGGAGAACAGCGATAAGCGAGATACAAGCACCGAGACGACAAGGCGGCTGGTCGACAGGAGGGTGACTAGTTGATCTCCTGAAGAGGAAGAGCTTGCTGCAAGATGACAGCTTCTTTCAAGAGAATGATGAGGTCAACGAAAGTGAGCCCATAGGGAGTGAAGAGGCTGAAGAGAAAAAAGAGTAGCCGTGGGAGCAGGAGGAGCAGGAGGAGCAGGAGGATGGAGCAAGACCATGTACAGAAGGTCAAAAGGGCAGGTCTGTGAAGGAAAGCACGCAGAGGTGTGAGGCAGAGGCAGGGGCAGGAGCAGCCAGCAAGAGCTCCTTCACAAAAGTTCGGCATTGTCTCATCAACATGTCAGACCTATCACGGCCAAGGAAAGTTTCTCATCCTCCTCCTACTCGTCTGTCTCCTCAAAAGCCTCGTACTGCCTCTACCGTGAAAACGGAGACTCGACCTGCCTGCCTGCCTGCCTGCCTGCCTGCCTGCCTGCCTGCCTGCCTGCCTGCCTGCCTGCCTGCCTGCCTGCCTGCCCTCCCCTCTTCCTCCCTCGCTTACCCCTTCCCCGCGAGGATAACAGTCCACTTATTCGAGCTCTTCCCTCCTCCAGTCCCCAACTTGCTCCCTCCACCGTGGCATGGTGAGGGAGCCATTCTCGTGCCTCCTCCTCAGCTGTGTAGTGCTACTGACCCTCTCCTCCTCCTCCCCTCCCTCCCCCTCCCTGCCCCCCTGCCCCCCTCCCCCCCCGCATTCCCTAGGAGGGACCCTAGGAAGGGTTTGCGGCTTTGAGGGGGTCGCAAGTGCGGCAGGCTCAATGCCAAGAGAAAGATGAAGGCACGGGGCAGGGGCAGTGCACATACCGGCCATGCAGACAGCAGGAGGAGGAGGATGAGGAGGAGGAGGA
>NW_005434661.1:106310-172724 GCF_000315625.1 Guillardia theta CCMP2712
CCCCCCCCCCTCCCCCACCCACCCCTCCCGCTTTCCCCAGCTCCTCCGTGATCCCCTCCCCTCCCCTTTCCTTCCCTCCCCCCTCCTTTCTTCATGCCTCCTCTCCTTGTCTGACGTTCCTACAGGTTCTGCGGGATGGAACGGACCGCCGGCTACGACTTCTGCGGTGTGCACATAGGAGAGGTCGAGATGATGGGAGGGGTAGCTCCCAAACCTCCCCAGCTGGGAGAAGGTGCTTGTTCTCAGCTCTGGCTGGAGGATGACGAGCTGTGGTGCAGGGGTGAGGGGGAAGGGCCACGGGGCCATGGCCTCCAAATGCTTCACGACATCAGCCACAGCGTTCGCCGACGTCGAGAGCAGGAGCAAGGAGGCTGAGGAGACGGCTAGAGCTGAGGAGGAGGTGGGCAAGAAGAGGAAGACCTCCACATGGAAGGACAAGGGAAAGAGGATTCCTTGCCCGCACGACCCCAGTCACACCATCTACGAGAAGTCGCTGGGCAAGCACGTGCAGCACTGCCCCAAGTACAAGGAGAAGCAGGAGCAGCGCTCGCTTCCCTTCTACTCGGAGAACATCAATATGAACCAGGACGCTGCTGCGAGCTCGCAGCTCCTGCGAGAGGAGGAGGAGGATCTCAACGACATGGACGAGAGCGAGATGAGGTCCAGGAACAATTGTCAGGCATGTCAATCAATACGTCTCTCCCTACCCTCGTTCGCACCCCCTTCCTTCCCATTCTGCTCTGTTGTGCTCTGCTCTGCTCTGTTGTGCTCTGCTCTGCTCTGCTCTGCTCTGCTCTGCTCTGCTCTGCTCTTCCCTTCTGTTGTCTTGTCTTGTCTTGTCTTGTCTTGTCTTGTCTTGTCTTGTCTTGTCTTGTCTTGTCTTGTCTTGTCTTGTCTTGTCTTGTCTGATATCTCAACTTCTTCCTCATGGCACCGCTCCTCCTACCCCTATTATCCTGGGCTGACTGTTCTGTCTACTCCTTCAGGCTTCTCTCAACCTCGAGATCCTCAAGCTCTCCAACTTCGAGCTCTTCCTCCAATGTATCGAGCGAGTCTATCACCGTCTGGTCGGCAACATCCCCTCCCAGGTCCTCTCCTCCGCCTCCTGTCACGCCCTCCTCACCGGAGACAGCCCGGCATCAGGGCGAGGTCAGAGTCACAAGGGGCAGAAGGCAGGGAGCAGCGTGCAGCGGCACATCCAGCAGCAGGCCTCCATCGTCGGTCACCTCGAGGAGCTGAAGCTAGTCGGGGACCAGTTCACCTACGTCGAGATGGGAGCAGGACGCGGGATGCTCTCCATAGCCGTGCGGGAGGCGGCGCCGAGGAGCTCGGTGCTGCTGGTGGAGAGAGGAGCATGCAGAAACAAGGCGGACAGGCTGCTGTCCTGCAACAAGGAGGCGTTCTTCCAGCGGATTAGGATGGACATCGCGCACCTGGAGCTGAGAAAAGTCCCAGTCATGCATGACGCAGCTGTTGTCGTGCTGGGGAAGCATCTCTGTGGAGGAGCGACGGACCTAGCGGCTCGATGTGCTGTGAACACGCTGAAGGATGCAGAGAGCGATGAGGGAGGAGGAGGAGGAGGAGGAGGAGGAGGAGGAGGAGATCTTCGAGGAATAGCAATTGCGACATGCTGCCATCATCGCTGTGATCCCTCGAGCTATGTGCTCCCTGGATGGGTCGAGGAGGTAAAGAACCTGTTGGAGTACCGCGAGCTGACGGGCATGGCAGCGGCTGTGCGAGGAAGGAGTGCCTGCGCAAGAGGTTTCCTTCGACCTGGTGCTCATCTGTGCTCCCAAACTTCCTCCGCTTCCTCACCCTCTTCGCAGATCCGCCTGATGACGTCATGGGCGTGCTGCGGATGGAGGGAGGAGGCAGGCGAGCGGATGGAGGGAGGAGGAGGAGGAGGAGAGGAGGGAGGAGGAGGAGAGGAGGGAGGAACAGCGAATCCAGGCGCTTCAGCTCCCTCCTCTTCAATCGACAGCCACCCAGCGTCCTTCCTGCCCCGCACTCGCAAGCAAGAGCTGGGGAGGATGTGCAAGCGGATTCTCGATATGGGGAGGGTCGAGTGGCTGAGGAGGAAGGGGCTCAAGGCCAAGCTCGTGCACTACTGCGACGCCAGCTCCGTGTCACCTGAGAACTGCCTACTGCTGGCACGGAAGGAATGAACAGGAGCGGGCGGGAGAGCGGGGGGGGGGGGGGATCAAAAACTCGTGGAAGGAGAGAAGGAAAAGAAAAAGAGCTGAGTAGACGTGGAAGGGAATTGAAGGTACGGCCTTGTCTTCATTGAACCTTCAGCACCCGCACCCGCCCGAAGCGCCTGGTGTCTCTTTTGGCCCGCAGGTTCCTTTCCACGTAGTTGCACAGTGCGATGTCACCAAGAACCTCCTCGTCAAAGAGAGCGTGAGGGCCCGACGCGCCTGTCAACACACCTGTCAAGAGCAGGCCTCCTGCTGGGCACTCTCCTCACCTGCTCCAGCATCCGCTCCCTCCCTCTGCACGCACGACTCCCACACGTCACACCCCAGCTGTACTCCCTTACACCCTCTATCTCCGCCTTCCCAATCCAGCTTCCTGCACTTGAGATCAGCTTAAGATGCTCTCTCAGCAAGAGAAATGTAAGTACGCTGAAGGAGGAGGGGGAGGAGGGGGCGATGAGACAGATGGAGTAATGGGAGGAGGACGGGGAGGGGAAGGGGGAGGGAGAAGGTGGAGTTTGTGGTTGTAGTGGAGGAGAAGGAGGAGGAGAATCTGGAAGAGAAGAAATCTCACCCTCGTCGGAATGACCTTCCACTGATTCGATCGCATCGCTGAAGGAGCCTCCGGGACCGGGACACGGGCTGCTGCTGGCCTCTGAGGTGGGTCCACTCGTCGACGCTGAGATGGTCTACCGGGACGAACATCTCCTTAGCCAGCAAGTCGCTCATGGTGCCTGAAGGGATCGAACTGCCGTAGAACATGTCCTGTGAGATTTTTGTCTCCTCCACCTTTTGCTGTCATCACGTCAGAGAAGGCAAGACGAGCACAAGGCAAGGAGGAGAAGGGGCAAGGGGCGGAGAAAGAGGAGAGGGAGTGAAGGGGAGGTGGTATGAGGAGGAGAAGGAGTGTTTCATGGATGGAAGTATAAAGAGGAGGAGCTGCAGCAGCAGCTTAGGATACCTTGGGCCACACACAGAACCCGCTGGTGAACAGATAATCACTCTCCGTCGCTTGCCCTGGAACAGAATCAAAACCAAGGGGAACGCGCATGTTGCCTCTACCCGAAGACACGGACTTTGACACGTCTGCCATGGAGCAAATGTAGAATTGAGAGTCCTCAGACACTCTCATGCCGATCTTCTGTCTCGCCAGATGTTCCGACGTGTGGATCGCTATGAGGGAAAGGTTTCCTGCCGAATATTCTCCGCCAAAACTCAGCCAGCGCCCCCCGAAGAGATCAGGAGAGAACTTGGAGAGTTTCACAGCCTAAGGTCATGAGTCAACCTGGTGTACTGGGAGAGGAGGGAAACTCACTGAGGTTCGCATCGGTCTGTTGAGAACAACTCCAACCGTCTGTTCTCGGTTGTCTTCAAGAATCAGCACAACCGACTTGTGCAGATACTGTCCGATACGCATCATGTCAGCACGTAAGCTGCTTCCACGACCTCAGACAAACCTCTCGAGCGAAGATGAAAGGTGCAGGGCCGTTGGCCCGGAGGAGCAAGCCAGCCTTGAGGCTCGGGAGGGTATGCTGTGGAATTCGGATCTCCTGTCACTCCCTTGTCAGCTGAAGGGTCCAGAAGAGACCTAGTACCTCGGGCCTGTCAATCAGCAGCCTCCTCGCCCACTCCTTCATCATCGCGTCCTCCAACTCTGACTGAGATTTCGCCGAGAAACTCCCAAGCCCAACAGCAGACATCCAAGTATCCCATATGTCGATCCCCGCCTCCTCCTCTGTAGAGCTGAAACCTTTCAAATCGTCGAGTATGCGGGCCAGCAGAACGTCCGACGAGACCGTCGACTTCCTCACGCAGTTGTTGCATCTCTTGGAGTATTCCTTGCAGACTTGTTGGCAGGCCTGACAGACCTGCGACTTGGTTGACTTGCCCGCGGATGCTATGAACCAGTTCCTGTTGAGTCCGGAATCAACCTGAGCTTCAAGATCCCCAGATGCCCACCCAACATATCCCAAGAAGACGACAAAGTCTTCTTTTCTCGCATGCCCAGCTTGCACAAGGGACTCAGCTGAGTTGAGGGAGGTGAAGTAGACGCCGTCTACTATCTTAGCTGATACTCTTTGTGCTACCTATCAACACATCATGTCACAACACAACACAACACAACAGATCTACCGTTCACCTCTCCATCTAACTTGTGCAAGCAAAGATAGTGCTTCAAGTCCCGTGGAGCAGAGAACCCTTGGATGTTGCCTCCATGCCACAGCCTCCATCCATTCTCCGTCGAGAATTGAGATGGCCTGTTGAGAATGATCCCCTGTGTGTAACGCGGGGTGTGGGACAGGACGAGCACTAAACTTTTGTGAAACTGTTGGTCGACATGTGGGCTGTGCGTGTTGATCGAAAACAGCAAGGTCCCGGCTTGCACTAATTCGCCTACATCGTACTTCCAAACATTCGACGTTGTCTGTGCTTTATCGGCCGCGTTGTTCAGCCTCTTTACTCCAGCCTTGCCTTCTTTGCCAGTGGTCAGATACTGTTCTTCCAGCTTCTCCCTGAACGTCAGCCAGTCACTGCGATCACTTCCCAAGTCGCTCTGCTGCATTCTTGGGATTCGAAGATGCTTCAGGGAGCGAGATTGCCTGACACAAATATGGTCTTGCTGTCTTGAGCCGACTGATGCATAGCGGAGCAGACCATGCTGTGTGGAGATGAAGGAGTTGCTTCCTTGAAGAGAAATGAGCAGCACAAAAAGGAGGATGTGAAGATATCCATGGCAGGGGCTCGAACCCATTCTGACTCAAAGAAATACCAAAGGTCGTCCGATGCGCAAGGCTTCAGACAAGTCTTTTCCTGGAGGGTCGAGCGTTCGATATCGTTCTAGCCTATCTCTTATTTCAAACTCCAGGCTCCTGAAAACCATGTCACGGTCGTCACATCCTAACTACGATTTCGTCGAATGTTTGCGAAGCAAATGGTTCAGCCCGCCTCCCCTTCGTCCTCTCTATCCTGTCCTTACTGCTGCCCCACTTTCTCTCTCTCCCCCCCCTCCCCTGCATCCCTTCGCTGCATCCCTTCGCTGCATCCCTTCCATGGGTCTCTCCCTCTCCCCCTCCTGGCTCTCCTCCCCTACCGTCCTCTTGCCATGGCTCAAAACTTCCCTGTAGGATGACTCAGATTATTGGGGCGCATTTTAAGAAAAACCTGCAGGGGTTTACATTTGCAGAAGTTGTACTTGGCAAATTGATTCAATTCAATAAACTGAAAATAGCTGATAAAATTTGAGATTTGTTTTCGAAATATTTCATTTAGTCGAAATTTGAAGTTTTTGTGGAAATCCTGAAATCATTAGTCGCAACTCGGTTGTTGCAGTCCTCCCACCGGGGCCCGGGCCCGGCCCGGTACCCGCCAAGTTACTGAATCCGGTTCAGCACGTGAAGGCGCAATGGAAGAAGCGAAGAAAGCAGCCGGGTATGGCGAGGAGGACAGAGAAGGGGAAGAGGAGAGGGGGGGGGGGGAAGAGGAGAGAGGGGGGGAAGAGGAGAGAGGAGGGGGAAGGAGGGGAGCGATGGAGAGGAGAGGAGAGGAGAGGAGAGGAGAGGAGAGGAAAACTTGGCTGACGAAAAGGTCGTGACCAAAGGTGGACAATCAGGAGAGTAGAGGAGGTGGGATGGTTCAGGATTACAGTAAATGGTAAGAACCTGTGAGAACTGGGTAGGATTTAAACATAGGATGGACCAATCACAGAGTTGATTTGCTGCTGCTGAAACTTGTTGCAGATATAAGGCGGTAGATGATCACGTCCGCTCGGGCATGGTGGTGGGACTTGGAACGGGTTCTACAGCCTATTATGCTGTTGAGAGGGTCGGTCAGAAGCTGAAGTCCGGGGAGCTGAAGGATCTAGTGTGCATTCCAACAAGCGAGAAGACCAAGAAGCAGGCCCTTGACCTCGGCATCCCTCTCTGTACCCTCAACGAGAAATCCAAGCTCGACGTGGCTATCGATGGCGCTGATGCGGTGGATCCCAAGTTGTGCCTGATCAAGGGGGGTGGGGGTGCGCTGCTGAGGGAGAAGATGGTGGAGGTGGTTTCAGACAAGTTTGTGGTCATCGTGGACTCGTCGAAGCTCTGCAAGGGCCTGGGCCCTTCCTTCCCCCTGCCTGTCGAGATTACCCCCTTCTGCCACCTCCACACCATGAATGTGGTGGCGTCGCTTGCTGAGGTAGAAGGATGCAAGCCTGTGCTGAGGACGGGAGACTGCTCGAACAACAAGCCGGATGGGGAGGAACCAGCCGTGACCGACAACGGCAACTACATCGTCGACCTGCACTTCAGCAAGGAGATTGCGGATGCAACCAAAGCTGCACAGGCCATCAAGAAAATTGTCGGGGTGGTTGACCATGGGATCTTTGAGGGGATGGCATACCAGGTGTGTTTGTTGTTTGCTTTCACAATGTCTCTTCTCACTACCTCTCAGTGTATCGTCGCTTTCCCGGACGGTTCTTGCCGGGTAGCAGGAAAGGGAGGAGAGGAGCCATGGTGGGGATGACGGTACTCTGCCCTCTGATGATCGAGGAGGGCAATATCAAGCCTCGGACGGCGAAGACGTTTGGGGCATCGAGAGACAACAGGAAGTGTTCGTGCTGTGGTGTAAGATTGGAGTAAAGCGTTCTAAACTTGTTTGAATGCCTCTCAATCTGCTGTCTTCTCCTCTCTTTCCTAACTTTCATATGTTGTTGTACCCCTTCTCCCACCTTTTCCGCAGCTTTCATGCAAACTTCTGCACGACAAGTCAGTAGATGCAGGAGCAGGGGCAACAGAACTACCGGGGAACTCGCGAAGAAAACGATCGAAGGCGATTGTAACATCAGAGATCTGCTTGTTCGCTTCCTTGACAGCCTTCACAAAAATATCATCGCTAGGTAAACCAGGCAAAGCGCGAAAGCAACCAAGTCACGGAGCTTGTTCACAAGGTCCTGATCGCTGTCTACCCCATCTGCGTGCCATTCCTGCAAGAAACAATGAGAAGAAAGCACGTCAGCAAGTCACCAGACGGGCGGGATTGAAGCGTTCGATGACAGCAGAAGCTCTACAACCTCTAGAGCCGATGAGAGGGACAGGCATCGGTCCTGCTTCCTCAAGCCTCTCATTCTTCTCCCCGGAACAAACGAGTCACGGACGCGATGGACGGCCGCCTTGAGCTGCTCGCATCCCCAGAGCATCTCACTGTTCAGCTCATGAGAGACTGCGGTTTCATCCGCCTGCTCAAATACCTCGTTGCTCCTTGCTCCTCCCGAGCGAACGCAGGAGGAAAGGCTGATCTTATCCAAACGTTTGACAGCGCGCATCCACGTATCGCTAGATGCAACAGCAGGACAAGATTGTCTGAAGCTTCCTCCATTCCACCGCTCTCATGCAGGGCAGGCGATCTAGAGTCGCGGGAGCCAACAGCAGCGTGCAAGACTGACTCCCAAGTGACATACTGCGCATCGATGCCAACGGTCAGGTGAAGGGAAGCAGAGGCACGAGAACGAGGAGGAAGAGAGCTGCTGTTGGTGTGAGCCTCGTGCAGCCATCCTCTCGGAAGGAAGAAAGTCGATCCAGGAGTGAGAGTGAAGGTCTGCCGACTGCCGTGATGGATCTCCTTGTGCTTCGGTTTGAACTTCTGCTCAGGACGAGGGAGAGCGATGATGGGGTTGTACACCTCCCATGTTTTGGATCCTTCGAGCTGCAGCACGAGAGTGTTCATGGGGTCAAAGTGCACCTCGAAACCTTGCGAGGAGGGAGGAGTGAAGTACAGATTCATCTGTACGGCATACCCAAGGGCGTCTTCCATACGTTGTGCAGCTCCGACAAGTCCCGGATATCGCATGTCTGCGTTGTTGATGACCAGCGTGAAGCCTCTCTTCATCCATTTTATCACGTCGTCCTTCTTGTGCGTCCTTCCGGGGACCCTCCCACTCCAGAACTCTCCGTCCTTTCCCTTCACTTTTTTCACGAGGTGGTAATCTTCGCCGCTTATCATCTCGTCCATCGCATCTTGGCTGTGTACTGACAAACAATCATCGAAAGTCTCCATTATTTGAGCCGAGCTGATGTTGATGATGTCGTTGAAGTAGTTCCGACTGTTCCTTGCGATCATCACGACCTTCCACAGAACTGAGGTTCGTCAAGACATCAATGGCGCATACCTGCTGCTCAGAGGCGGGCATCATGTTCTCAAAATCTCGCACGAAAAAGGATCTTGTGCTGTTCGGAGACAGAATTACCTCAAAAATTTCTTTGACGCTTTCATGGCACTGCTCAGAACATCTACCTGCGAGCGGCTTCAACAAAGTCCCACGGGTTAGATGTCTTACCTGTTCGCATCAGGTATATACATGACAAGATCAGAGCAATCAGGTGGAACTGCCTTGTACTGTCTCTTCTCTTCATCCCCCCCTCGCTGCTTTCCCTCTACTCCGCCAACCACTCCCGCCGTCAACTTCCAACCATAGCCAGACTGTTTTTGAGTAAAGAAGCCCGGGCCCGGCGACGACTCACTGGCAGCGGTGACCGGGCCTCCGGGCCGGCGGCGCGCGGGCGTCCCGGAGTGATCGGACGGTACTCACGCGGGGGACTTGTCCTGCGCGCAGTTAAGTGAAGGTATCAGTTAAGTTTGGGGGACTGATTTTTAATTTCACTTTGAGTAAAGGCACGACGGTAGTTGACGGTCCTCGTACTGATTTTTAAGTTAACTTTGAGTCAGTAAAGGGTACGGATGGCGCAGTGGCGCGGCGGTGACCCGGCCGGCGCCGGGCGACCGTACGGCGTACCGTCCGGCCGGGCCGCGGGGTTTGACTCCAATAAAAATGACTTATATTTGAGTTCTCCAAAACATTTGGAGAAGAAAACAAGAAATTAACTTTTGTCACGGCGAAAAAATCAGGCGGAGTCAGCCGGAATCTGGAATCTGGAATCTGGATTGAATCCGGAGGCTGGACTTGAATCTGGGAACCGGCGCTGAAACGGCCCTTATTCAAGGTGCTACAGTCAAACATCCAAATAGTTGCTACTCACGGGCGGCAAGGAACGATCCGAGACTTACAGAAGAACTTCTTGGCTAGGACTCCTCACGGAGGCCCCCGCCCTTCCGACCGTGAGGACTGCCAAGTGCAGCAGCGCGCCTGGTACCTTTGGTAGGCTAGGGCTTGGCTAGGAGAGTACCCCTACTACAAGTAGTATAGTTGAAGCGGAGTCAACCTAGTTCTTTACTGCTATTCTTCCGACCTCCAAGTTTGATGTATTGAATAAGTTAATAAAAGGATTATACGGAAGCCCCGATCATAGAACCCTTTTGCGTATCCTCCGTTCTCCCTTGCGGTTGCCCCTACATCTCTCCTCGCCTCGTGCTCCTCGTTCATGCCGTCTAGGCTATGCAGATCACCATGACGATGAACCCAGCAAGTCAGACTCGAGTCCGCGTCCCCTCCATGCGCATCACCGACCAGCAATGGTCCTACGTGAAGGCCGCCCAGCACCTCGCCGCGAGTCGCAAGATCGAGATCCGCAGTGAAGGCAAGCAGCTCCTGCACAACATTGCGGACGCTAAACAGAAGCATCTTGCAAAGCTCAGGCAAGCAGCCCAACAGCGCCAGGAGCTCGGCATGGATGTCGAGTCGAGAGAGACTGCGATCTCGAGCATGTTGGAGCAGGTGTAAGAGGAAGGGCGGGGGGGGGAAGGAGAATGCAACAGACAGGCGGGGTCGGGGGCGAGGGAGGGAGGAGAAAGGCGGGAGAAACCTAGGGCTGCTTTAGTGGGATGTAGTATATCGAAATAAGGGATGTAGATACGAGAGGGAATAAAGGCGCCTTGTCATCTTACCTCCAGGATTGAAGCATGCAAAATTTTGCAAGTCGTTGTAAAAGCGATCAGTTGTGGAATTACTGCGCGTCTGTCCATCCCTTCCTCTCATGCCTTCGCATATAGTTGCCGGGTCTTCAGCAGGACAGCAACTCTTGCTCCCCTAGACATTCTTCCCTGATCCGAACCTATCCTAGAGCTTCCTCCCTCCCTTCCCCCGCGCTCTCGCGCTTTTAAATCGAACAATCTGTGACGCTGACTAGGGACTAAAGTGAAGCACAACCATTTGCGGGAGTCAGCGAAAAACCAGGACTATGCTGCTATTGCAGTAAGACCACAAGGACATGATTCTATAGCAGACTCGAAGACAGAGATAGAAAACCGCGTACTGACGTCGCCTGTGGAGTTGAAGTTTTGCTTCAGAAAGATCTGCAACGATGAAGGACAGCAGTGAATGTGGAGTGAGTGAGTGAGTGAGTGAGTGAGTGAGTGAGTGAGTGAGTGAGTGAGTGAGTGTAACAGACAAAGTGAAGCAGTCTTTTCACAGTCTTTTCAATTTCCTCATGGTCGATGTAACATGGAGTGCACATGAAAGAGTGAAATCACTTTCATTTGCTTGTCTTTTGTCTTCAACCCATTTGTACATTCAAATCGATCAATGTTAAATAGATCTCTCAAGCTGTGTTTGTTGCGTACGGTACGTCTTTGTGCAGTTAGTGCAAAGAAATGCCCTGTCTCTACTTCACTCATATCACGTCATCATGAGCTATGACACAACCAGATCTTTACATCACCACTAGAGGGCAATTTTTTTCAATGTAAAAGCAATAAAGAATCCAGATCACTTTTGTTTCTATTTACATTCTATGATACATCAATGCAATAGCGATAACAAACAACGTCTCAGCAAACTCTTTCACATTGGCAAACTAATTGCCCCACGAGGGGTCCTTGATTCCCTCAGTCACGTCTCTATATGACTCCGACCTCCCGATCTCCTTCAATTGTGGAAACGCTGCCCTCCTCGTCCTCGCAGATTCCGTTCCATCCTCCCTCTCCTGCACTGCCTTCAGCTTCTCTCCGTACCTCCGCTTCGCCTCCGCTATGTTCTCCAACAGCTTCTGCCCGTCCGCCTGCACCTCGAGCTTTCGGCTGGCGGCGACATGCTGGGCTTTCGTGACGTAGGACCACTGCTCGTCGGTAAGGCGAAGAACAGGTCGATGGAGAATGGGTCGTCGTAGGGTCTTGCTGTCGAGAATGGTAGGTGCGATCGTGTGCATGCTTGCTGTCGGGCGGGACGTGAGGGAGTTTGCAGGAGCAGAACAATTATTGAGCAAGTTCCCTGGTCTCCAGTCACATGGGCGAAGTTGATTTCCCCTCTATCGTCGTGTGTAAAGCTCTCAGGACCCCACCCTATAATAAGTCTGTGACCCTCCAAGGGTTCTTGGGGCTCACCTCCAATAGGCCCAAATTTGTAGATCCTAGTACCCCCACCCCTTCATTCCGACTGCCAACCCACGGTCGCCCTTGCAAAGTTCCGTTTACTCCTCAGCCTGCGGCTGTCATGGCGCTTTCGGTTGACTTGGAAGAGACCTCAAGGTTCCCTTGCGACTTTCTCGAGTCCACTGGTCACGCGTCCGGAAACTATGAACTTGCAGACATATAGTGCGGTCATGACATCGGTATTGATAGACCCCTCCATTTGCCGGTAATACTACCCGTTCAGTCTCAATGTCGGTCACGAGGGTGTCCCTGTGACCTCCGGCTCATTGAGTCTGTGACTCCTTCAACCGCAGCGTTTCAAGCTTGTTTCGGTTTCTTGCCTCGTGACAGGCTGCCGTGGATATATGGTGAAGCTTATTTGGACGGGTTCTTTGCCCCATGAAAGGAGGGGTACATTAAAGCTTACGGGTTTGATTACATTGAAGGTGGGGTGGTGCAGTCAGCCTCGCTCATGTGACTCGAAACTAGGTTCCCCCGCCCCCCCTCCGTATATAGTTCCTCCCTCCCTGCTCTCCCTAGCCCACTGGTTGTCACTCCCACCACCATGAACACGATTCGCTTTCAAGAATACGCTGCCACCAAGACCCTTCGTCGTCCTTTCATCCGCCTTACCGACGAGCAGTGGTCCTATGTCAAGAAAGCCCAGCGTGTCGCCGCCAGCCGAAAGCTCGAGGTGCAGGCGGACGGGCAGAAGCTGTTGGAGAACATAGCGGAGGCGAAGCGGAGGTACGGAGAGAAGCTGACCAACATGCAAGGGGACGGATCTGTGGATAGAAATTCTCCTCCGCCTCATTTGAAGGAGATCGGGAGATCGGAGTCGTTCACAGATGTCACTCTTGGTTGTGAAGAGATGGTTCATTGCCCTTGAAGAGGAGATAAACATGTCATAGATGTACACTAGGTTGTAAATAGATAAATCAATCTGAACTCACTCCTTGAAAATTTCCTTTGAACGAAAATAGCTTATGTTCAGTTTTTTTTGCGAACACTTTCGAAACTGGTCAATCATATACTCCATCTCTTCTGCCCATGCAAGGTATACCGTGTAAGGCTTTCTAGGTCCTTCAACAGATTCTAATTCAGCTCCAATCATCAGAGAAGTCGCTGACCAATCTTTCGATCTAACATCATCGTCAGGCTACCTGAAGCTTTGGAATCAACTTCGCCGACTAATTGTAACAAAATACCAGCAACAGTTCTTGTCACCAATCGCCTACTTCAAGACTGAGCATGGTCAGACTAGTTGTCCTTGGTCACACCGTTCGCGGGGCCGTGTGCTGACTGAGCATCATACTACTATGGTTGGGCTGGGCCTGGAGGTGACTAAAAGTCAGCTGGGAGCACCGTGATCGGACGGCGGGACCGTCACGCTGTGGGCGGCGGCCGGGCACAGTGACATGGTTGCCTGGTGACTCCTGGACTCCGGGACGGTCCGATCAGCGACTCGGACTCTCTGGCATAATCGGCCGCCGGGCGGCGGCGGACCGAGCCTCAGGACCGTACAACTTGTCACGCAGTGTGCCAACTGATAGTATCGCCGGAGTCGAGTGTCCCGGAGTCCACTCTTGCCAACATCGGATCTTCGTATGCACCTGCGGAGTCACCCCGCGAGTGCTCAGGACGGGCCGCCGGGCCGCCCGGTTCAACTTCACCGCGGCGAGGCGAGTATCATAGTACTACGAGTCGCTGCACTCTCAAATAACAAGCCAACCTCAGGGTAATTATTAGACGAGATAATAGGGCAGAAAATGTCACAAGAAAGAGCAAGATAAGCGAACCTGTGGTGAAGGACGCGTGCACGATGATGGTCAAGGGGAAGGAGATGAAGGGTTGAGAACAAGCGGAGGGCGGGAAGACAGCAGAGGACGATTGCTCTGAGGAAAGAAGAGATGCGACTGGCATGCAGGATCGCAGCAGCCCTCAGATGCTAGATGTGTAGAGGACAGGATGGAAGAAGCAGGGGTTTCGGGAGTGAGGGAGGAACGGAGGAAGGATTCTTGTTGCTGTAAGACCCATGAAAGCAAGGATGTGTGTGAGTGTTTGCTAGATAGAATCGTTCAGAATTTCTGAATCCTGAATGTTTGAATGGTGCTCTTCAGAATGGGCAGAAACTCGTAACGCACCTCGTGACCTTTGAGCTGATTCCGAAGTCGCAGGCTCAGCCAAGGGGAGCATGGCAAACCAGTCAGCAAAGAAGGCGGATCAGAGGACAAAGGACTTCAGGTGTGTACACTCACAAAGATGCTGCTAGTGGATCCCAAATAAGAAGCTGATTGCAGGCAATACCATGGGTTAGCTATTGTGGGACTAGCAGTGCTCTATGCTCTTATCAAGTTCCTCATCTTCAGTGCAACATGGCAGAGGATGCACACCGTCCTGTTCGCCGTCTCCGTCGTCATGCAGTATGCATGCTACAGCTGGATCTTCAGCCACCTGGAGTCGGGTGGACGGCTGGATGACAAGGGAGGGATCGTCGAGAAGTGCAGGGACGTACTGTACCTCTCCATGATCGCCATGACACTCTCGCTCGTCTCCGACTATGCCTGGCTCTTGTACTCTATCTTTCCTCTCTATCTGGTCTGGAAGGTGCTGACGTGGATTGGATCGTCCGTGTTCGGGTCCAAGGAGGAGGAGCCGGTGGAGTACCAGCTCTCCAAGACCCAGCAGAAGAAAATGAAGAGGGCGGAGAAATTCGGAAGGGGCTAGAGCAGCAGTCACTGTCCCCCGCGCCTTGCCCCTGCTGTCCTACTTTCTCCCTGTTCATTTACTCTAAAATAATAATCGACCGGACCTCACTGCAGCACTAGAACTGGGTCCCATCTTGTCAAAAACCTGCTGGGGTAGTGGCTGGGGTAGATGCTCAACGTTGGTCGTCTCGAACGATCTCAGAAAACTTGGTAGTGAGCATCTGCGATTCCGCAGTTACTTCACGCCCATCTGATCTCAACCTCCCTGCCTCCCTCCCTGCCTTCCCCCTTGCACTTTTGTCTCCTCTCCCTCCTACCCCCTATGCCTCCCACCCTCCTCAATCTCGTCCGCGGCCTTTCCTTCACCTGTTTGGTTCCTCGGTTGGCAAAAGGGAAGAAGCTGGTGGGCCTCTCAGTTGTGAAGATTTCAACGGTTTTGCCTTGTATGTTGTCAGTTTCTCTCTCCCTCAAGACTCGCCATCACCTGCTGCTTGTGGAATCCCCAACGTTGTCGCAAGAGAGATCGCCAGGTCCTAGAGAGAGGTTGAGGAGGCATCGAAACAAGTCGGAGAGAACATGGTCGCCACAAGTCAGAACGAGCAAGGCAGGGAAAGTGAGGACGAGGAGGAAGACAGGCAAATGGGGAGTAGAGCAAATGGGAGTAGCAGAACGAGAGAAGCAACCAACCTTGGGGTTGATTCTTCCAACCGCCGTGTCTCCTGTCTGGAGCTGAAAGGTTCCATCAGGATGTGTTGAATTGATGCCGCACGATCGAAGAATGGTGTAGGGAACCCCTGCAGAACTCAATCAGCCACGTCCTTCGTCCTTGATTCATCCAGCTAATGCCCTGTTCCCTGCTCCCTGCTCCCTGCTCCCTGCTCCCTGCTCCCTCAAAGACCTTACCTGTCGCCTTCAGCTTCTCCTCCCCCTTCAGCTTGCTGCCAAGGATGTTGAGAGGGTTGAGCCTGACGATTGCGATGCCTGCTGCTTCGGGGTACTAAGGGAAAAAGGTAAGACGTGACGGCACGAGAGCAAGGGACGGATCTACCTTCTCCTTCTGCTCATCTGACCATCCAGGACGAGTGACAGCAGCGCTGGACAGCAGAACCAGCCGAGGGAGAGTCTCCTCCACTCCGTCCCCTTGCTCCTTCCTGCAGGATTGGGGAGTCACGAACGGGGAGGAGCAGCCGCGGGCTCCTGCTTCACCTCTCAACTGTGACGGTGCCTTCTCCTTTCGCAATCAGAGGGGGAGGCTGGTCTTTGAGCATCTGCAGCACATTCAGGGGCGAAGGCTGATCATGAACTTGTTACCTCTGCCATCATGGCAGGCCCGCGGATGTCGAGAGCTCTCCTCAGTTTCTGCTCCGACGTTAAATCCCACGCTATGCCTTCCTGTCCCTTTCCCTCCTACTTCTGTTCAACTTTTCTATTAAACCTCTTCTATTCCCCTTTCCCTTCTACTTCTGTTCTCCCGTCCCATTAAATCACTCCTATTTCCCTTTCTCTCCCTCTTCCTGTACGAACATAACTCCTCGAGCCCTTATCTGCAACCTCACCCTCCTCTTCCTTCCTTGGAACCACCACCTACTGCTAGCCCTCTTCCACCGTGTGCTCGTTCACCTGCTGCATTTTGATCTTGACGAGGTACAGCAGCCGGGAGAAAATCCCTCCTCGAGGCGGAGCGAAGCCTGAGGCGCACCAGACGGCCTGACTGACTCCTTGCGTGATGGTTCGAACGTCACTCTGAAGCGAAATCAGCACGAGAAAGCGCACGAAATGACGAGGAGGCCCACCCGCTTGTTGAGGTCACACTGGACAAGTTCGATCCTCGAAGGGTAGTCCTTTCACCAAGACTGTCAGTCAAGTCCGCCCGTGACCTCTCACCAGCCTCCTCCACATGGGGCCTCAAGAACGCTCACCTTGGTGAGCTTCGACAAGACCTGAGAGGCTTTGGTTTCGTTTCGAAACGTAGCTCTCACTTGCGATCCTGGATATCTCAGCAAGACCTGTGCTATCGTCACCAAATTTGTGCCTCCACCTCTTTGACAGTACCTGCTCGCAGACATACCGTCCCACTCTTCCTGTTGCTCCAGCAACAAGGATAGTCCTCTTTCCGTTTCCATTCTCGGCCTCTGCCAGTGAGATGGTCTTCATCCTGAGCGATGAGATTCGCCAATTCTCCTTGTTCCTAGCACGAGCTTTCACACACAGCACGAAGAAATCAAAACAAGAATTCAACTGATGGACTTCACCTTCCAATCATGCAAGAGTGTCTGACCGACGAAGCTATCAGAGAGACTGAAGGAGGGAGAAGAGGTCATAACGCTGCCTGTCTCCGGGACACGAGCTACCTGGCAACGCTGATGGGGATGTGAAGGAATAGGCCAGGGTAACGTTGCAGAGGAGAACAAAGAGGAAGAGAGATGAGATCCTGGAAGCATGGCAACAATCTGAACACGTTGCCATCTTGCTGGAGACTTTCTTTCACACGCAAATGAAGAACAAACTGAGAAAAAAAATACGTGTCATGTTTGACCTTACGCCATGTCCCCCCTATCGGCACGTGCTTGAATCATGCAATATGGCACGGTCAAAGACCATAGAGGAGGACCCTGATATCAGCATTCTCTGTTTCTGACATGCTCCTGTGCATTCTGGCATTCTCGTCCACAGCGATCTAGTTGGAATCAACCCACTTGCTTCGCACGCCTTAAAACGTTCTACCTGAAACCTCCTGCCAACAAGCCGTGCCTACTTCCTTCCGCATAGGATTCTTCTTCTTCCTCCCCCATCTCTCCTTATCACTCGATCTCTACTGCTCCTGCTCCTCGTCTCGCAGCCAGGCACCATGCCGCCTCTCCTCCCGCCCTATTCCCTGATCCCCATTGGCCTCCGGCATATCCCGAGGGGATCTTTTAAAACGTTTTAGAGAATCCCCCAGACCTCAATTACAAAATAGTTAGTACTATGGACCCTTATAATATTTATTACTTGTACTGCAATCGTTCATAGGGGTGATCGATATCTAAATACAAACAATATATATTTTATTTTTATTCCGTGACATGGACCAACTATATCAATTTTACACGAACCCCTCCTACAAAGATTTCTATCTATAATGTTTTTGAGTCCGTTTCATGTTTTTGCCAACCTATAAAACTTTAGCTGTGTGGCTCGGTGCTGCATTGTAACTGTCGGGGTAAAACCGAATATTGCCCTAACGGACATGCCGGTGGAGCAACCGGGAGGAGGGGAGGGGGAGGAGGATCGGAGGAGGGCAGGAGCGGAGCGGAGAGGAGAGGACATAGTTTCCTCCATGCCTACTAGTGAGATCGACAAGCTTGCTCTTCGGAAGGCGAAGGAAATGGCGAGCAGTGCCGTTTCCTCAGTGTTCCTGACACTTTGTGGGAAATCGGACGAAGAGGACAAGTTTACAGGGTGAGCGATGACTGTATGATTGTTTGCATTCGCATCTGATTCATGCAGCCATGTATGTTCTCTCGTATGATGCACTTCTTTGTTCGCACTTGCAGATCTGCTTCTCTCTTCCATTCTCCTGTCTTGCAGGCTTCTTTTGACATAAAATTTGCTTGCTCAGGATTCAGAAAGAGATGGATTTCCACATGCAGAAAGTCGTGGAAGAATCTTTCTCTGCTGGTATGGAAGTAGCAGAAAGGAAGGCAGCTAAGGAGAAAGCAAACAGCAGCAAACTGTTCAAAGAGAGAACTGAGCAGATTGTGAAGGAATATGAAACGAGACTTGCATCGCAAAAAGCTGAAGATGAGGAGGAGATGACCAAGACATGTGAATCTCTTCAATCTCAAGCTGTAGCTTGCAGTGAGCTCGTCGACATGGCGGCATCCATGATCGAGACATGGTGCCAGGCGCTGGGCTCGTCTGAGATAGCGAGAAAGGGTTTGGAAGAGGAGCGGAAGCGATTGGAGGAGGAGCTGGCCTCGAGTAGAGCAGCCTTGAGTGCAGCAGAAGCGAAGCTGAGTGAGGCGATGCAGAGGATGAGGAGGAAGGAGGAGAAGGTCAAGGAGCTCGAGGCGTCTCTCTCGGGCTGCCAGCAGTCGCTGGTGGAGGTCAAGAGCAGGTGGAGGGCAGACGCCGAGCTGGTTCAGCACCAGGTGAGCCTCTTGCTGCTTCACGACGGAGAGACGCGTGAAGGAAGGTCGCAGCTCCAGGATGAGGTCTCTGCCCGTCTCGCGGCACAGGAGGAGACGAGGGTCTGCCAGGAGGAGCTCAAGGGATTGAAGGCGTCCATCTCGCACAAGGCAGGACGCTCCGTGACTCTCCTCGGCTGTGGATGACGATGACGCAGGAGAACGTGCTTGACAACATCGACAATGGCAGCCCGGAAGACATCATCTGGAAGCTGGAGGAGGAGAGGAAACAGCTCAAGGTACCTCTGCCCTCCCTTCTTCGTGCTCGCTGAACCTGCGCTCCTCTCCCTCCCCCAACGCAGCTTCGGCTCTTGTCGTTGGAGAAGCAGGTTGCGGAGGACGAGCGAAGGCATGCCAAGGCCATGCAGCAGGTTGCTCTGCCGTTGCCCCGACGCTCCCTCACCTCCTTTGCAGCTGCAGGAGAAGCACGTTGAAACACTGCTGGCAGAGAGGAACGCCAAGGCATTCTCAGAGCAGGTCTAGATTTATTCTCCTCTCCCTCCTCCTCCTAGCCTCTCCTCGCACTGAACTGACCTCCGCAGGTCGCACAACGACTCGAGCACGAGCTCCTCCAGCTCTCGGTCAACCAGTACAAGAAATCCTGTGCACAGCAGGCTCGTCTCTTTCTCCCGTCCTCTCCTCCCCTTCCTCCTACCTGCTTCAGTTCCTTACTTTGAGCCCGCCATCCATTTGGCTCCTTCCTCCCTCCTTGCGTTCCGTTTTCTCTCCTCCCTCCTCACTCCCTGCCTCCTTTCCAGCCTTCCTCCGTCACTCACTCTCTCGCTCTTCAGACCTGGGCTCTCAAGAAGCGAGGGTACGGGAAGAAGCAGATGGACTTCCAGGTGAGACTTGAGAGCCACCCACTGTCTTGAACAGCCCAGCAGGATTTCAGCTCGGAATACGAGAAGTTGATCGGCACAGAGACGCGGCAAACTGTGAAAGAGGAAGGGGTTCTCCCCAGCTTGCCGAGCATTCCCGACCTCTCAAGAGAACTTCTGTTTGGAGGAGGAGGAGGAGGAGGAGGAGGAATATCCTTGAAGCCGCATGCGGAGCTGCAGGTCTCGACAGCAAGGGAGAACAGCTGCCCACCGCTCAACCTGTCCTTGCTGGAGGGGCGCAGGACAGCAGCAGGCGCTGCTGCTGGGACTCCGAGCACAGAGAGGCACGAGAGGAGCCGCGTGCCCCGCCCTCCTCCCCGTGCTCACTCAAAGTTGGCAACAGCTCGTTGATCAGGGCCTCTTTCTCTCTCCCTGCTTCCTCTCCAGGTTGAGGAGAAACGCGACAGCAGCCTTGGTGCCGTACTGGAGGTAACGGAAAGTTTGCCGTGCTTCCTCGTCCATGTCCTGCCCCTCCTGGGTCCGATGGGTGAGAGGCATGACGACGAGCTGCGGTGAGATCAGGGGAAGCATGAAGCCGGCGCAGCACCTGAGAGGCAGGGAGGACTTTGGTGAGGATGGAAGGGAGAGCGCTGGAGCACCCTTCATAGATGACCTGAGGCTCCTTGCGGTAGGCTAGCCGCATGGAATCGGAGAGAGCCTGAGGAGAGGAGGAGGATGAGAAAGGCAGAGTGAGGAGGAAGAGTCGACGCTTGCCTGGTACAAGGGCGTCTCACGATCTACTTCCCAGGCAGGCCAATGGGTCTGAGCATTGAGCTTGATCTGCCGCAGCTTCAGAGATCAACAGCGCAGAGGAAGAGGAAGCGAGAGCAGGGAGCAACGGCTGAGAGGAGGGCAGCAGGATCAGAGAATGTCGCACTTCACAAGCTGTGTTCATGATGTTGGCTCCGCGGAAGAATTGCTGCGTCACTGCCTTGCTAACCTGCACCCCAGCTCAGCTCCAGCAATTCTGTTGAGCCAGGCACCAGCTCGTGATCCACTCCAATTGGGTACCTGACGCTCAACCTCGCCAAGGGCTTGCTGGGAATCACCTGAGGTCGGCTACTCAGCGATGTCGAGCCCTCAAACTCCCCGTTTCCCCTCCATCCGTCCCTTTCTCCCCCCTCCTCCACTCCATCCTCCTTCACCTCTATCCTCTCCTCCCCCCTCCTCCCATCCCTTGTCCTCTTTGCCCTCCCCACTCCCCTCCTTCCTCACAGTTCGCATCGCCTCGTTGTCGCAGCCGGTGGAGATGCTGTGGAAGGACAGGGAGGGCTGGAACCACGCGCGAGCCAGCATGTCCTTCTTCTCGAAGACGCTGCTGTCGAGCTGGGGCTCTACATCTCTCCAGGACTCTGGCAGCTCCTGATCCTGGAAGAGGGGGATCAGAGACAGACAGGAAGACGGACTGAGGACGGGGTGGGGGACGAGGGAAGACCTCTTGAAAGAAGTCCAGCTCCTGGATTATCTTCTGGTGCTTCGGATCCAATTGCCAGTCTTGCAGCTCAGGAACTTTGCGGGATCGTCAGATTCCTCCTCGTCCCCTCCTCCTTCCTCTCCTCTCTCCTTTCCTTCTCCTCCTCTTCCTTCCTCGCGGCATCCTCCCCTCCCAAGAGCACCTGCGATGGATCCATTGGGGTGGACCAGTGAGCTGCAGAACAAGTGGATCAGAGGGAAGCATCGAAACAGACAGACAGGAAGACAGACAAACACACATACACATAGTCTTAACACGCAGCTACCTGAGCGCGTGCACGAGGGCCGCGAGCGGCTCCATCAAGACTCCGCCGAAGTAGCCGGAGTGGAGGTCAGCGAACTGAGCCTGGCGCAAGCGAGTAAAGGAGTCAACCGCAGCAGAACTGAGAGGAGGGAGAGGAGAAGTGCGGGGAATGGGAGAGGGAGGGGTGGGGGGGCGGCAAGCAGTGGATGGAAGAGGTGATGAACATTGCGAACCTGCGCTTTTGCAAAGAATGTGGAAAGTCCGCGATAGCCATGGATGATGGCAGGCTGGAAAAGAATGAGGAGGGAGGGAGGGAGAGGAGAGGAGAGGAGAGGAGAGGAGAGGAGAGGAGAGGAGAGGAGAGGAGAGGAGAGGAGAGAAGAGGAGAGGAGAGGAGAAAACCTTGTATGACTGCAAGAAGCTCTGAAAGTCGCAGTCAAAGGAAGAGAACATGAAAGCAGACTTGCAGGTGAGAGCAGGAGAAGAGGGGTGGAAAAGAGAAGAAGGAGGGGTAGCAAAGGGAAGAACGGGGAGGAGAACGCAGTCTTACTCCATCCATGATCACGACACCAGCGTTCTTCGAGGATAGATGGCGCGACTTGACGAGGCGCTGAAGGGCTCGAGGAGAAATCATTCCTTGCCTCACATGGACCTCACTAGCTGACGTACCTTTCTCTAGTAACGTCGTATGCGCCTCCTCCAGACAGTCGATGATGATCTCAACTTTGAAGGGGAGCGGCAGCTGGAGTTCTGCAGGCAAGTCACAGTTCCCCTCCCCTCTCTCCTCCTTCAACTTCTTATCGCTGCAATCGCGACAATCCACACCAGCATCTTGGCGACATCTCCGCCATACCTGCATGGAGATGATAAGAGCACCTTCAACACGCAGACATCGCATGCCCTTCAACCAAACACCTCTCCCTTCCTCGCCCCTCGCGCCAGCTCACCTGAGCTTCGACAAGTTCACGTCCGAGTTCTCTATCAGGGAAGCGTCGCCGTCAGCGATGATCTCAGTGTCTGCCATCCCCGAGAGAAAGAGAGGCTCTGACAGCAAGAGTCAGAGCAGCACCTTCTTACAGCTCGTCCTCACGGATATGAGCGTACACGACGAGCGAGCTCTTGGAAGACGCCTCATCCTGCTCGAAGCTGGCAACAAGGACCTCGGGCAGGTTCTCATAGAACATCTCTGCGGGCAACATCAGGGCCTCCAGCATTCGACCAGCAGCCACGTCGTAGTGAGATCACCGGAGGAGTTGGGGTATAAGAGAGCAGCCTTGTCAACAGCCGGCAGGCTGTTGAAGTCATCGGGGATGTGCATGTCGTGGAATTTCCTTCCAAGAGGGCATGTCAAGGGGCAACTTTGTCACTGACGTCTCGTCTCCTCACTGTGATAACTTGAGCCGTTGTCTCCCTGTCGGAGCTGAGTGAACTGTCGCTCCAACCTTGTCGAGAAACATCTTCATCGCTTCGATGGTCTGTTTGACATTGTGATTCACTTCTTCTCTTCAATCCCTCCCCTCCCGATCCTTTCTCCTCCCTCCTCCTCTCCTCCATCATCACCATCATCACCTCCTCCTCCCCGCCCCTCAACCCTCCTCCTCCTCTTCCTCCTCCTCCTACTTTCTCCAAACTTCCCAGCTTCTGATTTCCTCTTATCCATCCGGCCTCGACTGCTTCTCCTCTCTTCCTCCTCCTTGGCCTCTCCACTTCTGTTTCCTCCAATCCTCCATCGATATGATCCTCTCACACCCCACGCTCCTCTCCTCCGGCACCGTAGTTCCGTTGCCCGCGCAAGAGTCTGCAAGCGTCATCCAGGTGCGGTAAATCTCACTCTCCATCTTGTCGATCTCAGACCAGGCGTCCTGCAGGCAAGGATCATTCAGACAAGCAAACTTCAACCTCCATTCCCTGTCTCTCAGTATCCTTCACTGCTTCTGCAGAACAGCTTGCACATGTTTCTCCAACACAAATACATCTTGTTTCCCATCTCTTCCCTACTTCCCAATTTTCCTCCTCAACAAACCAGCCACCAGAAACAAGAATTCGATACTTTTACCTCCAGGTGGGGAAAGTCCTTGATCTCGTCGAGGAAATTTTTGAGGTCAAGATACTCTGCGAAGATATCAGCACAACTCAGCGTCATATCTCCAATGTGTCGCACTCTCTTCTCCATTGACTTCAAACCTGCCAGGTCTGCTCTTGTCCAACCACTGCATATCTGATCAGCACTGGCAAACTACTCCCTCCCTCCCTCCATATGTCCCTCCCCTCCCCTCCCCTCCCCTCCCCTCCTCAACTCTCCCTCTTCCTACCAATGTCCCATCGTATGAAATGTTAGAAGCTATGAAGTGAGACTCTTGCGCCATGGCTTCATGACCTCAGTCAGCAACGAGCAGGCAGGGCTTGCAATTCGTTACCAGACGCAAACACTGCTGGGTTTCTTAGCAGAGCGCTGTCCTTCACCGTCAGCGTACATGCATCATGCATGCAGACTGCGACGAATTCGTTCTAGCACGACCCTGAGCACGGAAAAGGAGCCATGGCAGTCGTACCTCGAAGAGGAAGCAGTTGCTCACGTATGCCTTAGCCCGTCCACCGATCCTCAGCCCTGCCGAAGAGAACAGCCCGCAGTCCTGTGCACGTCTGAGCGAGCAGCTCGTAGCACACGCCATGCTCACTTGGATGGTGCAGTCTTTCAAGGTAACGTCGGAGGAGCCCATGGCAACGACTCCATCCGTTGCCATGTCTGGCAGGAAACAACCATCTCAGTTCATCCAGAAGTCAGGACTCATCATGGTTGACCTATTCTCAAGTTGGAATCATCGCACTGCTTTCCAAAGCCCCCGATCAAACTAAATTGCAACATCACTCTCAATAAAAGACGATGGAACGCAAACCAGTTCGAGATCTCAACCAACGAACTCTCATCGCATCTGGAAACTTCTCAAAACAGAAATCCAGGCTCACATACAAACGACAACCTGAGCACAACAAACTCATTGCTATGCAGGATACAATTGCTCAACTTCCAGGGTCCCCCAAGAATCTTGACTCCTGCTCGTTGTCATTCACCACATTGAGGTCAGGGCCGGCCCCTCCTTGCCTGCTTCTTGACAGATGAAGGTGCTGATAACAGTCTTCCATTGAAGAGCGTGCCTGAGCAGCATGTAAACATCAGGCATGGTGCTGATAGTGGTACCAGGATCCTCTACTTCCTTCCTCGAGGCAGAGAGGTCCTGAGAGGGGGCACTCCTCTGCTCCGATAATCTTGAACTGTGCTTTCAGCGACACAACCTGATCTGCCGACCTGCATGAATGTCAAGCATGACAACAAGAGGAGAGGACGAAAGGGATTGCTCTACCACATCAGGTTCTCCTCCACCGCGTCCGGAGCTATCCGAATCACCTGCTCCTCATCCCCCGCAGCATTCCCTGAGCGTTGGTTGGCGTATCGAACTGCTGATGCAAAGTGCTGCTCGTCAGAGGAGATGGTGAATTCATGGTGTCCTCCTCCTCTGAGCCTCAGCCTTGCTGGGACACTGAGCGATGACATAGGAGCATGCTTCTCAGTCGTAAGGCAGCAAAGGAGGAGGATGAAGAGTCCGATCGCCTTCATTGTCTGGGTACAGCCTTGCTCATGGAGGTCCGACCGAGAGAGAGATCGAGCATAGACAAGCAGCAGTCCAACATGTCAGGGTCCAGAGGAGAAGGGGAGCGGGAGCTACAAGGATGCATGTCGGGTCCTGGCCCCATCGGAACTTGCGCAGGACATGACCGGACCGGGACACCCGGCCCGGCCGGGGCCCGGGCCGTAGTCACCAGCTTCCTTTACTCCGAGTCCTCGCAGTGACCGTACTGGGGAATGGAGTCCTGCGCGCTGTTAAGTGAAGGTATCAGTTAAGTTTGGGGGACAGCAGTTGGCAGGATTAGGTTTGGTTCTCGCTGTCTTTTCTCTTCTCGCCGTTTGGCCCGGCAGTGCGATCGGACAGTGTCAGGGTTACTGAAGCCTCCTCGACTGAGAGTCTCCTACTGAAGTTGTCCTCGTACTGATCTTTAACTTAACTTTGAGTAAAGATTTTTAACCGTCTAACTTTGAGTAAAGAAGTCACACTGTAGTAAAATCATCGTAAACTTCCGTGACTCTCACAGGCTGCGCTGGTCACTGTCACCGCTTGGGGGGACTCGAACAACGGACGGGGGCTTGTCACGGACTCTGACTCACAACTTAAAAGCACACACCGCGCTCGCCACTGATGAGCCTCCGACACATTAAAAAGAAACAATTATTACCCAGAACTTCTCACCGACTGCAAGAACTTATCCGGGTTCTTACAGGGGAGCAGCCACGATAGTACCTTCTTGGCTCACCCACCCCGAAGAGTAGGGTTCTTACACCAGCGTAATTATTAGAACTTAGAACTTATCCGGGCGTAATTATTAGTCATCATGTGCCTCCGAAACTATTCGGGGAGCAGCCACGATCAATCTCCTTGGCTGACCCATCCCGAAGAGTATCATGTTCAGATCTTGAGGGTATAAAAAGGGGTTATATGAAGTTTACAGTAGAGTGTCGAAGTAAACATTCGTCGTAAAGCGATGAGCCGCGCGATGGCGTGCGAGGGCGAGGAAGCCATGGAGCTGACGTGCGTCAGCGAGTCAAGTGAGCGAGAATCTGAAGCCCGAGGGACTCACAACAAACCTCTGGAGTTCTGCTACTTCTACACGCACTCGAAGGGCGACTTCCTCCAAAGCTGCATCCGGGAGAGGATAGTCTACAAGTACAAGCCCAGCGCCATCTTCTTCTCGCCTGAGCCTCTGTCTGCCGTGCTGGCCTGGCCTCGAGCACAGTTAGCCCTGGCGCTGTTGAGTGCAACATGGTTGGTCTTCATCACACTGAAGCTGCAGTCAATCCAATCTGCAGGGTATTTCTCGCTGGTGAACGAGGAAGCGAGGGTGCGAGAGTTCTCGACGGCAGCTTTTGGACGGGACCGAGAGCTTGCCTGCTCGTGGGAGCTTGTCCTCGAAATGTTCATATCCTTCCTCCTGGGTGTCTCCGGGCTTCTGATCAGCATCCTTGCGCATACGAGTCGCATCGAGTTAGCTAAGCTGGTAAGTACATGGGTTAATTGACAGTCACCAAGAGACTGAGAGGATCGCAGTTGATGCTCGTCACCGGCTTTGTCGGCATCACGACCAATTTCATCATCTTCGTCAAGCTGACGTTACAAGGCTCTGCCAGGAGTGGGCTGAGGACGCCGAGCTGGTTCTTTTTAGTGAACGTGATGACGGTAAGTTGTGTGCGAGTGCTGGGAGCGACGCTGAGGTCACCCTGCAGGACGTGCTTTTGTTTCCTATGCCGCTGGCAGTGAACGAGAGCTGGGTGGTGGAGCTAGTGCTGCTGGACAGCATAGTCCACCTGAGTGTGGAGTTTGCGGACGGACAGCTGCCATACTTGTACATGCTGATGGCAACCGTTGCCCTCAGCTTTCTGCTGGCGCGCGAGCGTATGAGATGGCGAGTGCTGCGGGAGATGCGTCAGGAACAAGAAGGAGCGTGGGAGGAAGAATGGATGAAGATGCGAGGCAGCTGGGCTCTCCGGTCTCTGACGAAGGCTCTTCGAGTTGGGCCCGACTATCGGTCGTTTGCGTTCGGGTCTTTTGGTCCGATCGTCATAGTGAGCTCAGAACGTCGTCAGGATGAGGAGGCAGAGCTGGATTACATCCCGGCTTGCAACCCCAAGACCAACACGAAGGTGCAGACGTCACCTGACAGCCTCGACCAGCTCTACGCTCAGGCGATCCTCATCGAGCCTGTCTTCCTCCTCAAGGTCCAGGCCCTCGCCTTCGCGTCCGACGGCTACTTCCCTCTTGACAGCTGCCAGGACAGCTCCCCCGAGTACGTGCGATGGCGAGACGCGGTGAGGGACGACACGCTAGCAGACAGGGTGAGGTGGGCAGCCATCAAGAGCGCCTCTAGAGCCATCGAGAAGCTTGTGCGCGCATACAACTTTGTCAGAGCTCACGGATGTGGTGCGGCAGACGATTGTGTTTGCGGGGCTGGAGGAGCTGCTGCTGGGGGTGAAGGCGGTGCTGGACGACCCGGAGCTGGAGGTGGTGAGGATCAAGAACAGGCTCGATCCAGGCTTCGACTCGACGCTGTCGGGGGGGTACCGGGACGTGGCGATCAACGTACGAGTAGTGAGTGACGAGACGAGGAGGAGAGGGGTAGAGGGACACGTGTGCGAGCTTCAGCTGATCCTCCAAGACTTCCATGCCCTCAAGTCCATGGACGGACACAAGAGGTACGTGCAGTTCCGCAACATCCGGTGTGAGTGACGTCGAGGGCGGAGCCTCTCGCCGGGCAGTGAGAGAGGAGGGGCTTAAAGTCGAGCTTAGTAAACAAGACTGAGAGGCATCAGCTGTACACTTACCTCTCCTTTCCGAGGCCTGCCCTCGGAGCCTGAGTCGCCGCAATCCGTACTCAGTCGGACGTCATCCTACCGCGTCCGGAGCTATCCGAATCACCTGCGCCTCATCCCCCGCAGCATTCCCTGAGCGTTGGTTGGCGTATCGAACTGCTGATGCAAAGTGCTGCTCGTCAGAGGAGATGGTGAATTCATGGTGTCCTCCTCCTCTGAGCCTCAGCCTTGCTGGGACACTGACCCGCATGATATACGAGCATTGTTGTATCGATGAGGATCCGGAACCACGGATACTCGTCGGATATTTCCCACCATCGCCACCATCGCCACGGCGGCTATCTCAGATCGCCGATCCCTTGTGCGTGAAGTAGTTTACCTCCTGGCAGTAAACTTAGAGACTTCTATCTTCTGCTTCTCTATCTTCTTCATCCTTTCTTTACTCGTGTCGTTAACAATCTCTGTGTTGTGTATGCAACATTCTGGAAGCGAAGTGGTTGATTCATGACCTCGAAACAAGGCACTCAGCCTCGATCTAAGCAATCAGGAGCATTTCAAACTGAAATTGCTGAAGAGAGTTCTGAGGAAGACTCTGAGTCGAATGGAGCGAGCGGCAGCAGCAGCAGCAGCTTTCTCCGAGTCAGACTAGTGGATCTTTGACTCAAACTTATAGAGATGGAGATGTCCCCTGCGAAGTATTCTGCGATCAGAGGAGGCAACTCAGAGAGCAACCGCCTCCCCTGCAACATCGGTACGTCTGCCAAGCTCGGAAAAGTTTTCATCCGACCTCGTCATGTCACTCGCCAGTGGCGCAGGACCGAGCTCTTCTCCTTCTTCGTCGAATGTATGCCCTCCTGGCTGACACCACGCAGGACGAGCATTTCCACATCAGTGCTCGACGAGTTTGAGACAGCAGATGCTGCTGCAACACCGGAGCTCCCGCCTCTCGCACGGAAAGTCACCCTGCTAGATGCGAATGCTGATATCTATTCAGCTGAGGAATCAGCTAGCGCTGAATCCTCTGATCAGGAACCAGTCCTCTCCAATCGGACTCTCGTGAATTTGCTGACGAACGGGGAGTCCAAGAGTTTCAATTCCAGTCGCATTCCGCTCTGTTGAAGAAGTGTTGAACCGCGAATTGATCGCTGATGGCAAGCGATTGCAACTCGCAAATGGGTCAAAAGCATCACGCCGCTGTTCACCAACGAAGTAATGGTGGTGGTAGAACGCAAGTACGGCAAGAGCCTCGAAGCAATCAACAGGCTCAAACGGGATGAATTTTCAACTTATCTTAGTTCATGTCTAGCCTCGATGCGGAAAGCCAAAAAATATCCGAGACTCAGCTTGATCAGCTCAAGCAGCAGCCCAACGAATCCGCCTGGGCGTACTTGACTCGCGCCACAACGCTCTTCGCTACCGTGCGGCTCGAGTCGCAACTTGAAGTCGGGTCAGCTATCTTGTATTTCAATGATCAGCCACTCCGGAAATTCATCAAAGGAGCCCTCTCCGAGCAAGGACTTCAGCCTCGACCGTCCCAAGTCAGCTCAAGCCGCATCCCCCTTCATCTTGAAGGAGAACTCCAGGCTACCATCGCGTACATGCTCGATACTGCTGCGACCTTCGCCGCTTGAACCAAGCCGTTTTGAATCAGCAGACCGCCGCAACTCCTACCGTCGATGAGATGTTGGAAAATCGGATTGCAGCGCGTTCCAGAATCTGGACGAAAAGATGGCAGCGTTGTCGCTGATAAGGACTTGAGGAAGGCTTTGGGATCGAAGCACGGTTTCGGATGAATTTTTGAGCAGCTTGTTCAGAGTGAGCCTGAGAAGTAAACTACCGGCGTACGCACAACCACCACATACTTGTCTATCTTCTTCATCCTTACTTTACGAGAGAGATCGAGCACAGATACTTCTTTACTAGTAAGCAGCACGCGGCAGTCCAAGATGTCAGGGTCTAGAGGAGCCTGAAGGCCCGGAGAGCTACACTGAGGATGCATGTCGTGTCTGGGCCCCATCGGAACGGGGGCCGTTGTGACTGCGGTGCAGGACATGACCGGACACAGTGCCTCAGTGGCCGCCCGGGCCGGGCCGGGCCGCCGGCGGGCTGCAGGCCGAGCTTCCTGATAGTACTCGGCATCTTTCAGTGACTCAAAGTTAAAAGGAGGACAATCCTTTACTCAAAGTTAAGTTAAAAATCAGTTTACTGTGGCACTGGCCAAACCTTTTTTACCGTGGCTCGGACTCAGTAGTGAGATTGAGTAAAGAAGTTAAAAAGAAAGTAATAAACGTGGCCACTGTAGTAAAATCCGATGATCATCGTAAACTTCCGTGACAGGCTGCGCCATAACAACGGACGGGGGCTTGGAATTTTACTAACTTATGAACTGCGATGCCTGAATCGCAGACAGCCGGGCCGTGCCATTAGCCGGTTCCCCAAAGCCCCCCAGGCTTCGGGGGCCCTGGCTCCGACCTCCAGGCTCGCCGATTTCCTAAGTCTCAACATAATCAATTCTATCATGCTCGCGGCAGTGAGCTTCAGCTTCGGCGTCCACTGAAGAGCCTCCCGAGTCCGACACATTAAAAAGAAACAATTAACCAGAACTTCTCACCGACTGCAAGAACTTATCCGGGTTCTTACCACGGCACGATATCTTGGCTCACCCATTGCCCCGTAGAGTAGGGGCTTTTATAGTTACTGATTTTTAACTCAACTTTGAGTAAAAGGTTCAACGGCTCATACACCAGCGTAATTATTATTAGAACTTGCCGGGCGTAATTGGTCATCGGTGCCTCCGAAACCATTCGCAGGGGGAGCGGCCACGATCAATCGGTATAAAAGGGATTATATGAAGTTGACAGTAGCAGAGTATTGAAGTAAACATTCGTCGTAAAGCGGATGAGCCGCGCGATGGCGTGCGAGGGCGAGGAAGCCATGGAGCTGACGTGCGTCAGCGTGGCAAGTGAGCGAGAGGCTGAAGCCCGAGGGAGTCACAACAAACCTCTGGAGTTCTGCTACTTCTACACGCACTCGAAGGGCGACTTCCTCCAAAGCTGCATCCGGGAGAGGATAGTCTACAAGTACAAGCCCAGCGCCATCTTCTTCTCGCCTGAGCCTCTGTCTGCCGTGCTGGCCTGGCCTCGAGCACAGTTAGCCCTGGCGCTGTTGAGTGCAACATGGTTGGTCTTCATCACTCTGAAGCTGCAGTCAATCCAATCTGCAGGGTATTTCTCGCTGGTGAACGAGGAAGCGAGGGTGCGAGAGTTCTCGACGGCAGCTTTTGGACGGGACCGAGAGCTTGCCTGCTCGTGGGAGCTTGTCCTCGAAATGTTCATATCCTTCCTCCTGGGTGTCTCCGGGCTTCTGATCAGCATCCTTGCGCATACGAGTCGCATCGAGTTAGCTAAGCTGGTAAGTACATGGGTTAATTGACAGTCACCAAGAGACTGAGAGGATCGCAGTTGATGCTCGTCACCGGCTTTGTCGGCATCACGACCAATTTCATCATCTTCGTCAAGCTGACGTTACAAGGCTCTGCCAGGAGTGGGCTGAGGACGCCGAGCTGGTTCTTTTTAGTGAACGTGATGACGGTAAGTTGTGTGCGAGTGCTGGGAGCGACGCTGAGGTCACCCTGCAGGACGTGCTTTTGTTTCCTATGCCGCTGGCAGTGAACGAGAGCTGGGTGGTGGAGCTAGTGCTGCTGGACAGCATAGTCCACCTGAGTGTGGAGTTTGCGGACGGACAGCTGCCATACTTGTACATGCTGATGGCAACCGTTGCCCTCAGCTTTCTGCTGGCGCGCGAGCGTATGAGACGGCGAGTGCTGCGGGAGATGCGTCAGGAACAAGAAGGAGCGTGGGAGGAAGAATGGATGAAGATGCGAGGCAGCTGGGCTCTCCGGTCTCTGACGAAGGCTCTTCGAGTTGGGCCCGACTATCGGTCGTTTGCGTTCGGGTCTTTTGGTCCGATCGTCATAGTGAGCTCAGAACGTCGTCAGGATGAGGAGGCAGAGCTGGATTACATCCCGGCTTGCAACCCCAAGACCAACACGAAGGTGCAGACGTCACCTGACAGCCTCGACCAGCTCTACGCTCAGGCGATCCTCATCGAGCCTGTCTTCCTCCTCAAGGTCCAGGCCCTCGCCTTCGCGTCCGACGGCTACTTCCCTCTTGACAGCTGCCAGGACAGCTCCCTCGAGTACGTGCGATGGCGAGACGCGGTGAGGGACGAGACGCTGGCAGACAGGGTGAGGTGGGCAGCCATCAAGAGCGCCTCTAGAGCCATCGAGAAAGTCCTTCTGCTCTGTGACGGGCGGGTGTCAGAGCTCACGGATGTGGTGCGGCAGACGATTGTGTTTGCGGGGCTGGAGGAGCTGCTGCTGGGGGTGAAGGCGGTGCTGGACGACCCGGAGCTGGAGGTGGTGAGGATCAAGAACAGGCTCGATCCAGGCTTCGACTCGACGCTGTCGGGGGGGTACCGGGACGTGGCGATCAACGTACGAGTAGTGAGTGACGAGACGAGGAGGAGAGGGGTAGAGGGGCACGTGTGCGAGCTAAGGCTTGCGGTCATGTCGTTACATCGATTATCATGCTCAGTCATGTCTTCCAAATTTCAGAGCGTCAAACAGATTCTTCGGTTCCGTCATGGCTGGAAGATGTCGATGCAGCTGTATGACTACCGATGGTTTCTTGATTGGCTTCATCCGGCGGGAGTGGAGGACACCTCACAGATCCTCAACGACATCTCCTCCACCCTGCTGGCATGCAAAGCCAACGAAGAGAAGCCTGAGATCACAGTGGCGACATTCAAGAGCTTGTATGCCGGAGACTTGCTGGACACCCAGCTGGAAAAGACGGCCCATGGGGTCTTAGGAGTCTCGACCTCGACCATCATGTTCTCCTCCACGCCGCTCACTAGCGCCATGCACAAGCGATTTTTCCAGCTTGTGACGCTTGTGGTAGGAATCTCCTTTGGGTACTTTGTGTTCACCGGAGAGAATGCGGCTCAAGTGTCCAGGAACGGAATGATGCAGTCTGATGCTTATCGCCTGCGCATCAAGACCGTTCGCAACGCTTCCGCAGCAGCTCGCCCTGAGGTCTACAACAGCTCCTTTGCCCTGGTCAGAGACTGCTGCTCTCGCTTCTACCCCTCGTCAGTGTCGGTCCGAGACTCCTTCCTCTACTTCAGCTTCAATGAGTCGTTCCCAGCTAACGGCTGGCAGCTGGAGATTGCATCTGATCGAAGTCTGGCGCAGTTTGACCCCCACGAGCTGACGCTCCAGCGATGGGACGAGACGTCAGACGCAGGCAACGCCTCGTGGGAAGAGATCAGCTCCTTCTCCTGCAGAGCGCACCCAGAGCTGAAGCTCTGCAATGCTGTTGGGGAGCTGGCGAGTGACACCACGATCCGGTTCGAGCTGAGGGAGCCATGGAGAAAGATCATGCGCTACGTGAATCATGTGGAGCAAAGCGCCGTATGCTTTCTGGCTGTGTTCTTTGCGCTTATCCGCAACTCGTTTCTTGCCAAGACCTTTGTCTCTTCTCCTTTCCATATCGCTGGGGTGCTGGAGCTGGTGACCTGCATGCCTGTGAACTTTCTTGACCCGGAGAGTGCTCACGACTTCATCTTCGGTATCGCAGACCTCGGCTACGGGCTGATCCTTCAGTTCAAAGAGCGGTACACGCTCAGCGCTCTCCCGGTCTACTGCTTGGTCACCACCTTGGGCGACATTGCCATCGGAATGGACTGGTTCCAAAGCCCCCAACCCTTCCACGTGGACTACATCCCTTTCAGCACGTACGTCCTACTTGTAGCATGGAGCTACTTCTGGTTTTCGAGGAAGATGCTGCTCCGCAAGGCCCTGAAAGCCATCGAAGGAGACAAGATCAAGTACGACGAGCAGTGGAAACTGCTGGTCTCGCAGCAAGAGAGCCTGGAGCGGCTGACAGAGCTTGCAAGCAAGTGCAAGCAGGTCCCTTCAAGTCCCGCCAAACAGAAAGGAACTCAAGATGTCCTCTTCGACCCCGACAACCCTTCCATCTACGATCGACTCCTTCTCCAGCTCCACCCCAACGATCAACAACCCGGCATGTCAGGAGCCAGGACGATCAAGCGCGAGCATCGAGTGAGGTCCCTCGACCAGCTCTACGCTCAGGCGATCCTCATCGAGCCTGTCTTCCTCCTCAAGGTCCAGGCCCTCGCCTTCGCGTCCGACGGCTACTTCCCTCTTGACAGCCTCTGCCAGGACAGCTCCCCCGAGTACGTGCGATGGCGAGACGCGGTGAGGGACGACACGCTGGCAGACAGGGTGAGGTGGGCAGCCATCAAGAGCGCCTCTAGAGCCATCGAGAAGCTTGTGCGCGCATACAACTTTGAGGTCTTCCGTCTCACGGACGTGGTGCGGCAGACGATTGTGTTTGCGGGGCTGGAGGAGCTGCTGCTGGGGGTGAAGGCGGTGCTGGACGACCCGGAGCTGGAGGTGGTGAGGATCAAGAACAGGCTCGATCCAGGCTTCGACTCGACGCTGTCGGGGGGGTACCGGGACGTGGCGATCAACGTACGAGTAGTGAGTGACGAGACGAGGAGGAGAGGGGTAGAGGGGCACGTGTGCGAGCTTCAGCTGATCCTCCAAGACTTCCATGCCCTCAAGTCCATGGACGGACACAAGAGGTACGTGCAGTTCCGCAACATCCGGTGTGAGTGACGTCGAGGGCGGAGCCTCTCGCCGGGCAGTGAGAGAGGAGGGGCTTAAAGTCGAGCTTAGTAAACAAGACTGAGAGGCATCAGCTGTACACTGACCTCTCAGGCTCCGGGCCTTTCCTCCTGCCGCAGTGCCCTCGGAGCCTGAGTCCGGCGCCGCAATCCGGATAGGATGACGTCCAACGATTCGAGCGATAATGATAGCCCAAGTTGAACCTCCTATAGCGACAGAGTCAAACATAAGTTTAAATTAGTCACGCCGTTATAAGGTCGGATAATCAGGAGACAGGCTCTGTATACCGAGGAGGCGGCTTCAACCGACCCTGACACTGCTATCACTGATGGCATCATGTCATGCCCCCTGCGGCGCGCCCGGGGCTCCGGGAGTTCGGCCGGCGGCCAGCCTGGCACTGCCGCAGGCGGCCGGCCGGACTCCGGGACCCGGCGTCCGGCGGGCCCGACCCGGTGGCGGTGACCGGGCCCGTACCGGGCCGTCACTCAGTAATTTTTTAAAACCAACTTGCCAGGGCTCATTGCATTCTGATTTGACTACCGGTACATTAGATTTCAAATCAGAGGGTACTGTTCAGGGTTCCGGAAATAGTCATGGCAGCCGGATGGGGATCGGCGATAGCCGCCGTGGCGATGGTGGCGATGGTGGGAGGGATGGTGGCTGTCTTGACGTCTCCGTCTCCTCTCGCAGCCACCAGCCAACTACTCAGCACAAGTGAGCAGGAGAGTAGCCGAAAGCTGGTAGGAGGCGATCGGAGGACTGTAGGATGGGTCAAAGTCGATCCACCAAAGATTCATATTTCTCCGCTCCATGTGGATGCGTCCATTGACGATGGCAGCCTCGACTCCTTGTACAGAGAGGTAAGGCCCGTTGAGCTCGCGATGCCTTGTATCTACTTCTTGCTGATCACTTCTCATCCTCCGTTTCCAGTCGGAGAACGAGCTGCTATCGGACTTGAGGGAAAAACTCCAGGAGAAAGTGGAGAAAGAGGTACAACGGCAGGTCAAGGAGAGAGTTCCTGCCATGCAAGCACAACTTGAGAAGGAGGCGAGAAAGAAGCAGCTTGTTTCTGATATCACCAGCGAGATGGAGCAAGTGAACGCGGGATTCAATGCTATCGAGGACCTAAAGGTAGGAGTTGAAGCGCACAAGGCCTTGTTCTTGATATGCCAGCAGGCGAAACAAGCGGAGTCAGCGAAAGCACTGGAAGGGCTGGAGGAAGACATGAATTCAGACGAGACCAAGACTCTCTTCCAACAGGCAATGGCTCTTCTCAATGCCGGGAATGCTACCAACTGCTCCAGCGGAGCAGATGCTAATTGCACAAACGGTACCAGCTCCGAGTTGCAAGAAGAAGTCACTTCGCAGGAGAAGGCTATCCTGAAGACAAACTTAGCCTTGAAGCAGCACCAGATGGCTTTGCACAAGCTTGTCATGGAAAGCAAAAGTCTTGCTAAGCGAAGGTCAGCTTTGGTCCCCAAGAGCCCCTTGCTGCAAGTCGAGAAGGATCTGAAAGCAAAGAAGCTAAAAAGCAAGCAGCTAGCAAACGCTTGGATGAAAGACAAGCGGGAGATCCAGCAGGAGACGATGAGATTGAACGCTCTGCTCAGAAACAAGGAGAGCAAGTCAGCGAAGAAGGTCACTCCGGAGTCATTCGGAGAGAAGCAGGCCTTCATGAAGTCGTTTGCCAAAGGCTTTGGGTTCGTCTCCAAGCAGGTGAGGGCTCGAGACCGTGATAGCTTGCATGTGACTACTGTAGCAGAGAAAGTTGACGCAGCAGGAGCAGCGCTTGAAACAAATCATGCAGGACTGCGTAGAGGGGAAGGCTGACTGCTTGAAGTATGCTTTGAAGATGAAGAAGTAAATCCGATCACAGCCCTTTCACATGACTGGGTTTTATTCACAATATGGTCTTGATGGGCATGGACTCTAATACGACCTGACATGAAACTGCTAACGGACCCTAGAAGGACCAGCTGGGAAACAGAGTAAGCAGAGAAGAGGTGGATACCACGGTTGGAGGGAAGAAGAAAGTGAGAATTGGCGATGCATAATCCAAAGATAGTCGCAACGGAGCAAAGGAGCATAACAAACGGAACAGCGGGAAGTGCAGTGCAAGACAGAGAGGGGGAAGGAGGAAATAGGGCAGGCAGCGGGTTGCTTGTCCCATCACTGACATGTGCTCGTCGCTGGCTGAAGGTCTTCCATTCGAAGGCTTCACGTTGGTGCGGGGAGGAGTGACAGAGCGATTTGGCTACATTCCAGTCAGCGCAGTACAGGACAAGAAGCAGTAGATAGCAAGAGTAGGAGCAGGAGCAGGAGCAGGAGCAGGAGCAGGAGCAGGAGCAGGAGCAGGAGCAGGAGCAGGAGCAGGAGCAGGAGCAGGAGCAGGAGCTGGAGCAGAGAAAGACAACCTGTGGCTGGTATGCTTTGCGCGGGGCAGCTGCCTTGGGCAGAGGCGGTTTCTGGTTGTCCATCTGATGAGGCATGCACCCCTACTGGCCGAGTTAGACAGGAAGAGGAGCGAAAAACGGAGGAATGGATAAGTAGAGGCGGGGAAGTGGAGGAGGGGAGGGGAGGAGAGAGGAGGAGAGGAGAGAGGAGGAGAGGGGAGGGGAGGGGAGTGGAGGGGAGGGGAGGAAGCAGAACACTGAGGAGACATTGAAATTCAAACACAGAAATCAGGGGGGCGGTGAGAAGGTCTGGGGACCATCTCTAGCACTGAGAAGCTTGCTCCTCCCAGCGGCAGCCCCATGAAGCCACTGCCTGCTGTGGAGCTTGACGGAGTCTACGGCCAGCGTGTCAGGCGGTCATACGACAAGGAGGGAAACCTTGACCTTATCAAAGGGGAAGAAGTTGTTGGCAGAGAAACGAGGAGAGTATCTCCCGCGGGAAGAGGTGGCGTGGCTCTCATTCCTGCACCTCTTGTCACTCTGACGCTCCTGCCCCGGCCCCTGCTCCTCCTCTGACCCTCTCCTTCTCCTGTCCTGCCCGCTCCCGCCCCCCGCCTCCCCCCCCCCCAACTCACCCTCTTTTTTCCTCTTCGCCTCATCTACTCACCCATCAGGCATCTCTGGTAGCCTCTCCCTCGGGGACTTGGACCTCCGATAGGGCGAGCGCGAGCGAAAGCCGCTGAGAGGAGTCAGGGAGCGCAAGCCGGGGGGCACTCAGGTACCGGGGGACGAGAGGACCCGACCGAGGAGAAGGAAGGCCGGTAGAGAAGCTGGCCTGTTCGAGCTCAGGGGTCCGTCCCATGACGTCAGAGGCCTGGATTAGAGTAAGAGAGGAGGGAGGAGAGGAGGAGAGGACGGCACGTTGTCGCCGTGGATGTTGTAGGGGGAAGCATTTGCTGCCTGCTAGGGGACGACGGTTATTTCTCGTGGAAGGTGACAGGTGCCGGAGTGACCTGACGAGAGTCGCTCTGCTCTAACATCTGGAGATGGCGGGCAACCTGTCCAGCAGCGTGACGAGCTGTAGAGTTGTTGAGGTCGATTAACCTGGATGTCAAGCTCCTGAAGCTGCTGCTGGACCTGACAAACGTCCGTCACCTTCAACTCTGCAGCATCTCCACAGCGAGCGACCTGTGACAACTCCTGCGAGCGATGATCCAGGTACGGTGATGTCGAACGGTTGTTCACTTGTCTGCTCTTTGAAGGAGTGCTAAGAGGAGACTGTCTATTCGAATTCTGCAAGAAGCTGCTAGTCAGTGGACGAGCTGCTGCTGCAGAAGCAAGGATAACGTAGTAGTGGTTGTCAAAGTTGTCATCGTCCTCCATCCACTTGTGAGGGTACCTGCGTCCAACGGCAGAGTCAAAACAACGTCAGTTGCGCCTCCTTTCTTCAAGACCTTGCTTCATGAGAGTACATGTCGTTGATAATGTGCCGGTATCTTCTCAACAGAACCGGTCGGTTCAACTGAAGATGCTTCAGCTCCCCCTCTCCTCTCCATCCTCCCAAAATCCTCCCCCGTCCCCCTCTTCCTCCTACCGAGCCGTCTGGCTTCAACGTGCCGTTGTGGACAGAGAAATCCTCCCTCAAAATCTGCCAGCTCATCTCAGCGTCTTGGCTGAAAGTGCTGCCTTTCAAACCTGAAATCTGCGGATCTGGACATTCTTCATGTAGATTTGATGGTTCACAAACTCGAGCTCGAGCGCGAGGCCTGCCGAGAAAGATGAGATCTGATAACAAGGAACAGCACAACATCGTCGACCTCGACGGAACAGAGCACACTGCCTTGCGCTCATGACTGAAGAACCAGGTGAGTGAGGAGACAGTGCTCATCCACAAGCTCACTTGTAGCGGCTTCAGATCCACTCTTGGACGCCAACTGAAGTCCTGCACCCACCAGGTAAATCTACGACCCCAACCCTGACGAAACCCCCTCACTCCCCTGTCTGTCACCTCCTCCTTCTCCCCCTCCTTCTCCATTCTACCTGAGTGATCCAGCGCCAGCCCTGAGCTGCCTGATGCGGCTTTCAAAGTGATCAAACATCCCATCTCGTCCGACTGCCAGGGCATCTTTAAGTTCGCTTAACGCAAGCGCAGGCCTTTCACCGTAGGATGGGAGACGAGCATGCAGAAGTGAACGGGGTCGATCTTCATCACAACACGTCACACGGCATGTCAAGTTGCCAATCTCTTCACCTCCTTGCATACAAGCCTCTCTATCGGCTCCGCTTGGATCTTCGCACTATCGTCAGCAGCCACACTCCCAGCCAGACCCCAGCTCACCATCTCTCCATCTGAGGTTGGCACCATACCAGCTGCCAGCTGGGGGTCGACGCCGCCAACTTCCGAAGACTCCAAGTCTGAGTACGCTCGCGGGCGCTGAGGAACGGGAGAGCTGTTGGAGCGACTGTATGCGTACGAGCCATTGTTTCTCTGCTCCTGAGGGACCGGAGAGTCAGCCGACAGAGGATGATGGTGATGATGGTGATGACGATGAAGGGGGCCGGGGTGGGGGCGAGGAGGGAGAGGAGGAGCAGAAGCAGGAGGCAGTCCCGCGATCAACAGGCGGGAAAAAGACTCACGTCTCGCTCTTCAAACATCGATTGCTGACTCGACGGCTGGCTGCCGCCTCTGGTCGGGTCCAGGTCAAGATTACCTTGCAAGGCAAGGACAAGTTAGCAAGCGCCACTGGATGCGCCTCCTCGCTCAGCAGCGGTTCTTCTCCTCTCCTCACCTCTAGGCTGATTGATAACAAGGTTCGGTGGCCATCGCTGCGGTTCCCCCGGGGGGGTAGGGAGGGAGCGTCCGTCAGGAATCTTGCTGTTGTTGAAGTTGGACAGCATCCCGGGGTAAGAGGAGATGGGCCGCTGGGTCGGAGACCGAGACCGAGACTGCCACAGGGCGTCAGGGCCGACTTGACTCGCCACGGAGGAGACTACCTGGTCATAGATAGTCGAGGAGGGTACTGGAGCTAAACTCCGCATCTCCCCGAGTCGGCAGGTCCCTTCTCGCTGGAGGTCCTGCAATGGCGGTTGCTCTTCAAGATTCTGCGGGGCAGGTGCAGGAAAGATGGGAGAGATGTCTTTGTTCTCGATGAATGTGAAGACAGGGATCGACTCTACGTTTCCCTCCTTGTCCACGAACCCACAGGATGCCTGCACGGACGGCTCTTTCTGGGCCGACTTCTCTTCAACAACTGGGTAAATGCACCTGTCCCAACATCAGATCCCATTGTTTGTGCATTAATCAGGAAGAAAGCAATCATCACGTCTGACATCAGTATAGGTAAGGGATGAAATGACACCTCTTCATCTAATATCTTTCTACCTCGTCATCATGACTGTACGGTCTACCAGTCTTTCCGCAAATCCGCATTTTCTCTCCTTCTTCTTTCTCCCTACCGATCTTCTCCGATCGGCTCGCTCCTTCCCCTCGCTTCTCCTCTGTTCGCTGATCTCCTCTCCTCTCCTGCTTTCCTCTCTTCTCCTGTCCTCGTGTCCTCTGCTTCTGCCATGTTCTGTCCTGTCCTTTCATCATCCTCCATGTATGCTTCCCTTCCCCCCCCCCCCCCCCCCCCCCCCCTCCCCCTCTGACTCACCTCAGACATCCTCGCAGCCTACTCATGCCCTCCCATGCCGCATTTCCCGACTGGAAAACTCGCCGGGAGGTTTAAGCAATCCTAAGATTCCAAAACTTATTGATGTAAATTCGCATTTGAACAAAGATTTTCATACAATGACTCAATATTTGGGTATTTATCCCAAAATCAGGAAATTGTTGAACAAGTCTGCGGAGATCGGATGTCAGTCAACATGGCCCCACCCCCGAGCCTACCCCTACCCCTCATCTTCAACGCATCTCAAAATCCCACCGGTACTTTCATCGCATGCTACCCCACCCCTGGTGTGCATCGCCTTCAACCACACATTACACCCCTTCTATTAGAGTGAACATCACCCCTAGTGATAGAAATCAGTTGCCACTACCCCTCACAGTCGCAACGGGGAAGGTGGAAAAGGGTCATCATCTGACCACCCGTCCTCTCATCTCTGCAGGACCCCTTGTCCATTATTCACCACCCATCCCTTCCATCGTCGAATTGTAGCAGGAACTGAGGGGTGGTACAAGCATGAACTTATGGAAGACAAAACTTCAGAACTTTCAGACTTTTCATGAACTTTTCATCTCTCACCCTACCCTCAACAAAACTGTCAGACGAGCATGTACCCGTACTTTTACGGTCAAAAATACGGGTACATTGGACACAGACTGCCCGGCCTTCAACGCAGACAGTTCATAGCCGTTGACTACTGCCATACTGTTCTCATGTCGGAAGTCGGCTGCCAGTACAGCCTGCCCAGAGAGCTCGTTCCTCCAAGGCTACTCCCCCTCATCTTCAAGTCACGCCTGCACCTGTACCCAGTGCACTTGTTAGCACCTGCTGACTGCTCCTGCTCCTCTGATCAGTACCGTACGGTACTCTTGCACTGCTCATGCTCCTGAACTCCTGCGGCTCCTGCCGCTGCACTGTGAATATCAAATTCTCATGTACACAATAGCCAGATCGCGTCCTCAGTTCTCTCAGTATTTGAAAGTGTGCATCAGTGTTATCAGTTCGTGTTATTAGCTCATGTTATCACCTCATGCTATCAGTCAGTTCCGTGTCATCAGTTTGTAAGATGTCCAAGTTTTCGATTTTCTCTCATCTGAGACCGACAGGACTGAAAGCTCACGAGCAGGTGACGCACGTTTGCCCATGAGCCTCACGAAGAAGATCGAGGCTTTGAAAGAGGACGAGGTATATCTCAGGTCAAAAGACCTCAGGCCTCTCTTCTGCACGATGATATCTCAAGGTCAGCAGCATCCTTTCTTCCTCCATGACGTTGAACGAGCTCTGCCATGCAGTTCTGCTCCAGCAGAAACAGGACCTGAACACAACTCTACAGGAAGTGCTGACAGCAGAGCTAGCCAAAAAACAGAGCCATACGGCAGACACTTCCAACACTAGTTACTCTGAGTCTCTTGATTTGGCAAAGGCGAGGAGGTGGAGGCAGCGACCGGCGTCCGCGTTTGTTCCTTCCAACGCGCAACGATGCGTGATCGATAGGAAGCCAGCGACAGCGAGAGGGAACCCGCGAGGGGAAGAGAAGCTGAAGGAAGCACGAGCTGATCCCAAGGAGGAGTTGAACAAGGAGATCGCGGAGTTGAGACGGAGGTTGAGTTGGCTGCTTGCCTCGATGAGGACCTGACGTCTGTGCAGCATGTACGAAGAACAGGCGAGAGTGAAGATGCTCAAGGAACGCAGAGATGAGCTTGCAGCGCAGAGAGGAGAGGGAGAGCAGAACGCATCGGGATGAAACATTTTGAAGGACTTCACTGATGATGTATCGTGCTGCCAGTCAGATCCTTGTCGCTCCTGTCCGTCGATCTTAGGCTCCGAAGCGGGTTCTGAGAGTGACAAACTCCTCCGCAGACGTTGGGTGAACACCTGGAGGGGAGGGAGATGAGGATCCAGTTAGCAGCGCGGGCTCTTACCGATGGTGTTGTCAAAGTCCGCCTTGGTTGCTCCAGCCTTCATGCAAACGCCCTGAGCATGCTCGTCAGCTGAATCAGCGGGGAGGAAGGGAAGTACCGCCAGCTGTATGATCTCCCCAGCGGCATCCCCGACCATGTGCACACCGAGAACCTGCCGTCTGTCAGCGAGCGGGGGGGGTTGGGGGTACGAGGACCTTGTCAGTCTCAGGGTGGACAATGAGCTTCATGAAGGTCTTCTCTTGACGGCCAGTCAGCGTGTGCTTCATGGCTCGGAACGAGGTCTTGTAGATGTGAACCTGAGCTCGAGCCCCGTCAGCTTGCCTCCTCCTTGTTGAGCACCAAGAAGCTCGATGCTCTCACCTCTCCGTACTTCTCGCGCGCCTGCTCCTCCGTCAGGCCAACAGTCCCGATAGAAGGCTGGCTGCAGGGAACAGTCAGACCCCTTCTCCTGATCCTTGTTCCAGTCCATCCCCGCGCTCCTCCTCCTCCTCCGCCTCCGCCTCTTCCTCCTACCTGAAGACAGCGGTTGGGACGTCGGAGTAGTCGGTCTTGCGCGGCTTTCCACCGAACAGAGTATCGGCGAGGCAGTGGCCCTCAGCCAGAGCCACGGGGGTGAGCTGGATGCGATTGATGACGTCACCGACGGCGTAGATGTTCTCGACTGAAGTCTGGAAGCCTTCGTTGACCACGATGGCTCCGTTCTTGTCCAGCTCCACACCGACCTTCTCACATCCAAGATCCTTCGTCCTGAGGTGTTGCATCAGCATACAACACAGGGTCACAAAAGACATCTTACCTTGGCGATCTGCCGGTTGCGTACATGATGACGTCAGCATCGAGGACCGAGCCATCTTCCAGCGTCGCCTTGAGGCCGTCTCCACTCTTCTCGATCTTGGCGATGTTGGAGTTGAAACGGACGTCGACGCCCTGCTCCTTATACTCGTTCACAAGGTGCTCCCGCACGTCCTTGTCGAACCCTCGGAGCCACAAGTCGCCCCTGTACAGCTGGGTGACTTGGGAACCATACCCGTTGAAGATGCCCGCAAACTCGATAGCGATGTATCCACCTCCGACAACGATGACGCGCTGGGGCCTTTCCTTGAGGAAGAAGGCCTCATTAGAGGTGATGGCATGCTCAATCCCCGGGATTTTCGGCAGAGACGGCCAACCACCGACAGCAACCAGGATCTTGTCAGCCGTGTACTTCTTCCCATCTACATCTACAGTGTGTTTGTCCACCAGCGTGCCTCTGCCCTGAATCACCTCCACCCCAGCGTTCTTCAACATCCTCTCGTAGATCCCGTTCAACCGTGCGATCTCCTTGTTCTTGTTCTCGATCATCCGCTGCCAGTTCAGCTTCGGTTCCGTCATGTCCCATCCGTACGCCTTTGCGTCTTCGAGGTCATGAGGGTAGTGCGAGCTAAGAGAGCGAGTGAGACGACAAACCATCTCAGCGCACGTGCTTCACCCGTAGACCATGAGCTTCTTGGGCACACAGCCCACGTTCACGCATGTTCCGCCGAGTCCTCCGTAACCTCCGTCAGCGGTGCTTCCTCCCGACGCCTGTCGGCCAGCTGTTAGCCCTCCTCCTGCCTCTTGTGCTCTCCCACTCACCGACTCTACTAGCGCTACCTTCGCCCCATGAGACGCGGCGATCCTCGACGATCGCACCCCCCCGCTTCCTCCACCGATGACCTGGGGAGCTGTCAGCCTCCTCCTTCTCTTCTTCTCCTTTGCACACTAACAAAGTAATCGTAGTCGAAGCCGTGCGCAGACTTGGCTCCCTCAGCTGCTCCTTGCAAGGATCGGGTTCCTCCTCGGAGGCTCATGCGATTCCTGTGCCACCTTGAGTGGGTTGGGTGGGAGGAGAGGGGGGGAGAGGGACGGCAGGAGCCACCTGGTAAGGAAAGATCGCGCAGACAGAAACATCTTGGAGCTGGGAGATGAGACTCTGTTCGTCGATCCAGCGCCCTCGAGCGAGGTGATGCCGCCATTGGACATGAACGCTAGGGTTCGAACTTGGTTGGCCTGATCCAACATCCTTGGGACGCTGTCAGGAGAAGCGCACAAGGAGCGAGCGGAGGGATGGCTCACTTGGTGTGCAGTGTTTGCATCCTCCCGATCCTGGACGACAGGCGAACAATGCTGTCCTGAAGGCAGAGTGTGAGTTTCACCGCCATTGTAGCAAGGAGGAGGGATGGTTGAATGCAATGGGGGGCAGCAGACATGCAACTTTGAATGGACCTGTAGAGCAGATCCATGAGACATGTTGTCATCTGCGAAAGATGTTGCAGCAGCTGTCGCCAGCATCGCGGCGACCGTTGCAAGCAAGAGCGAGTGCCTCACCTTCGCCATGGACATCAACGAGGCGCAGGGGCAGCGGGGGCTTACCTTGTTCTGACAGCATGCCCGGAATACTCTGATACCTTGCGCTCCTCCCAAACTGATTGCAGAGGTTAACACACATCACGAGATCCATCTCATGAGGATAAACTATTGCATCTACCATCTCCTCAACAATCATATCCTCGTCCAATCTGCTGTCTCCTCGTGTTATCTCCTGTATCCTAATCGGACCTTCGTTTCCTTGTATCCTCTTCCCCCTCCCCACCCAGCGTCCCAACATGCCCCCTATCGCTCCCTCTCCCGCGGCATCTTTCCGGCATGATAGCCATAGGTCATCTTCGTCTTGCCATCTCCTCCCTCTCTGATTCTCTGCCATTTTCATCTCCTCCTCTTCATCACCTCAGCATGGTGGCCGCTCCTCGGTAACTATGGGGTGGGGGGTGGAGAAAGGCAAGGTCCTTGCAGTGTTTTCGGGGGTAGTATCCCAGTTTTACGATAGTAAGTTAGGGGGTAGGGGTACAAGAGCAAAGAATTTTCCTCTGCACACCACCCCTACTGTGGTCTGTGGGGTGTGTGTCTCCCAATGCGGTCGGTATGAGTCTTATCTACAGCATGGCCGAGAGCTCAAGCTGCTTGCTCGATGCTGCTATGGCTCCCTTGACCCTCGGAGGTTGGTCCCTCTTCTCCTCCTAATACTCCCTCGTCGCACGCTTCCAATCCATCCTGCCCTCTTACTGCCTCCGCTCCCTGTCGTTTTGTTCTTCTCCGTTCCCTGTCGTTTTGTTCTTCTCCGTTCCCTGTCGTTTTGTTCTTCTCCGTTCCCTGTCGTTGTGTTCTTCTCCCTCTATCATCGTCTGTAAGTTCGAAACCTGTGCGCCAGCGCTCTTCTGAAGTTCCTCTCGTCATGACCAACTCCTTTCCCAACTCTCACAGTGTTTGTCGCACCTTTATTATTCGCATCAACAAGTTTGTCTTTGTCCCTCGATGTCCACCTCCTCCTATCATTCTACTACCATGATTGTGCCCTCAATGCCTGCGATGAAGATCTCACCTGTACGACTTTCATGTCCGGATCTCTCCTGGGCGTGTTCTCCCTTAGAGCTGCATATTTCTCCACTTTCTTCTCATAGTGACAGGCAGGCATGGTAGCTTCTGCTCGCTGCTCAGCTGTGTAACTACCTGACGTACTAGCGATCTCGATGAGCTCGATGCAGTTCGTCCCTCGGGGACGGCGCAACGTCCAGCACGCATGAAGCTCCCGAGCTGTTGTTGCTCCGGCACCCCCAAGTCTTTCCATGGATTCGACGGTACCTGCTACCAGCACTGATGTCCCACATGACGAGAGCGACTCTTTTCAAGGTAGATGTTGAAGCTCCTCAACGTGAGCGAGAGTGATTGTGAGCTACAAGATGCTTCAAGAAGATTAGACATGCACCTGAGTCTCTTCTCTCCTCTTACACCACAGACAGTGTAGTGCTGTCGTAAATTCCCTGACGTCGGAAACCTTACAACAACGGCCACAAACGCGTCTTGACGGTCGTTGGATGGAAATGGATGCGTGGACGTGATGAATGGAAAGGACAGACAGCCATGAAGAGCAGAGCAGAGCAGAGCAGAGCAGAGCAGAGCAGAGCAGAGCAGAGCAGAGCAGAGCAGAGCAGAGCAGAGCAGAGCAGAGCAGAGCAGAGCAGAGCAGAGCAGAGCAGAGCAGAGCAGAGCAGAGCAGAGCAGAGCAGAGCAGAGCAGAGCAGAGCAGAGCAGAGCAGAGCAGAGCAGAGCAGAGCAGAGCAGAGCAGAGCAGGAAAGGAATTGGGGGAGGAGGGTTGTCAGACAGACGGAGAAAGCCCAAGGCAGCAGACACGGCACATCAAGAGAGAGTTTTGTGTCTTTCATTCCATTGTCTACGATCTGTTTGTCTTGCTTAATGTCAGAGAGCTCATACCGATGGCGTGTAGATCTTGGTGCACATGATACTCGCCTGGTTGCAGATCGGGCAGCGGCTTGCAAACATCAGGCTGCATCCCTCGCACACTGCCCGATGACCACAAGGAACGTACGCGTGGGTCGAGACTCCCTCGAAGCAGATCACACAAGATTCGCTCAGTTCCTGCTTCTTCTGCGTCTTCTGCGCTACATTTTGCTCATTCTTCTTCAAGGCTGCCGAGTTGGCCTCTTTGCCCGCTGCTCGAGCATTCTCGACGTTATTCGGACTATTCTCCTTGCCTTCCTTCTTCGCTGCCGCTGTCGGAGCATTCTCCGTGTCATCTCGTACTTGCTCGTTGATCTCAGAGTTGTTGGCTTTCGCCTTCTTGGACTTCTTCTTGTTCTTCTTCTTTCCGCCTTCTTTCTTGAACTTCTCTGGCTCCAAGTCCCTCATGATCTCATCAATGCGCTCATCGGTCAGCTCCGACGCCACGTCATGCTCCTTCTTTGCAGGACCGTTGGATCCCTGCGCTTCTTTCTTGGGGCCTTCAGACACGCTCGTACTGGCAGACCCGATGCCCGTGTGGAAGGCCTTGAAGCTCGACATGTCGTTGCGATCGCCGAACTGCATAGTGACCTTAGTCGCTCCATTTTTTGAGCCTTCCGACAACATAAGCTTGATGCCTGCAACTTCTTTGATCTTCTGCGCGGCCTCCTCGCTCTCCATCCCCAACAGGGCGAATGCATGCTGTCCAGCCTCTTGCACCGACGTGTCGTTCCTGTGCGTCTGCAGGGCCTGGTTGATCACCTCAATGCCACCGGCCTTGATGATCCTTTTCACGACATCGTCGCCAAACATGCCCAGTTGACCCAAAGAAGAGCATCCTTCACGCTGGATAGTCAGGTCGCCTCTGTAAAGCCGCATAGCCGTCACGAGCGCCTCGACGCCGTTGGCTTTCATCATCCTCTCCACAAGCTTCTTGCTGTTGTGCGACAAGGCAAAGGAGATGTGGCATCCCAACTCCTGGATCCTTGGGCTCTGCTTGTAGTTACCCATTACTGAGGCGTAGAGCTCTATTCCTCCTCCATCAGCCATGTGTTCTGCCAGATCTCCACGTGCGGCTGCGAAAATACCCAAAGCAGCGAATCCCATCTCCTGAACTTTGACGATCTCCGGAAACTTTCGCATGCTGGTCAAGACAACATCAACAGCTTTGGTTTCCACGAGCTTCGTCCTGCACTCCCCATTCGCCTTCGCGATCAAAGTGATACACTGACATCCCAGCTCGTGAACCTCGGGAGTGTTTGTCAAGTCTTTTCTCATGCTGTCCAGAAGCGTCTGCAGGGCCGTCGTCATCGCAATCTTAACAGCAAACTCTGGATTCTGTTGCGCAACATAAGTCAGAACGCGGCACCCCATCTCCTGAACAAGCGCATGGTCCTTGTGCTTTTGCAATGCAACCGTAGCAGCTTCGAGGCCTCCTTGTTTTCCAACCCTTGTTGCAAGCTCGACACTCATGCTTGCAAGGCCGCTCAAAGCATGGCAGCCAGACCGCTGTGCCATAGCATTCGACTCTGTCTTCTTCATTCCTTTGATGATTAGCTCGACACCGCCAGCCTTCAGAATCTGTTTAGCAGCAGCTTCACTGTGAGTGGCGATCATGTTCATGAAGTGAAAGCCTCCTTCCTGCACGCCTGGCACTCCGCTGTGCTTTGTGAGAAGGGAGAAAACAACTTCGATCCCTCCAGCCTGCATCACCCGCTCCAGGTTGGGTGGATGCTGCACAAGACAATTTGCCACCGCGACACATCCAAACTCATATACTTGGGTAACTGGGTAGTTCTTCCTCATCATGGCAATTATCTGTTCCAGGCCTCCAAGTTTACCGATGGTGAGCGCATGCTCCTTACCATGTTGAACAATGGCTGCGAGTGCCTTGGCGCCTTGCTCCTGGATGAAGTCTGTATCCGGGTTTCGCTTCATGCCTTCCAGGATTGCTTCTATTGAACGCTTGCCCAACCTGTCAGTAAGATTTTTGCTGCTTTGACATATGTAAGAGAGTGAAACGATCCCAAGCTTCTGAATATGTGTGTGTTCCTTGTGGTACCCCATCACAGATAAAAGAGCTTCCCCGGCCCCTGCCTTTCCCATCCTCTCCGCATATTCTAATTTTGCGGCACAAATGTAGGAAAGGATGGAAACTGCCCAAATCTCCTGATCTGTCAGCCCTTTGATGCACTTCATTCCAGCTACTACAGCTTCGATTCCGCCAAGTTCAGCCACCTTCGCTGCATTTTCTACACTGGACTCGCAGATCAGGTGCAAAGTTTGGAAGCAGATTTGCACTGTCATCTTATCGCCTGAGTGCTGTTTCATTGCTGCAGTCAGCACCTCAACACAACCGGCCTTCACCAGCTTGTTCACTTGTTGTATAAAGTGCCCGATGCAGTTCCCAAGCATTGCAGCGCATACCTCCTGCAGCTTTCCATTCTTTGGAAGTTTCTTCATCGCAGCAATGGCTTTTTCGTATCCTTTGCTGTTAATAATCTCTTTCGCTGTGTCACGGCTCAACATCGAGAGCACGGCCATGAGCTGAAATGCTCTTTCGAGCAAGTCGACATCCTCTTTGTGCTTGTCAATTGCAGCCAGGACCTTGTCCAACACCCCCATCTTACCGATTTTGTTTGCCATTTCTGAATTTTCGTTTGCCATCTCCGAAAAAGCATAACAGCATGCAGTAACAAACTGCGAATTACCAAACTGCTCTGACATGATCTTCAACATTTGCTTCACATCGTTCGCTTTCTTTGCACTTTCAACCGCAGGTATGGTTGAGACTTTCGCTCCATCATCTTGGGCCGGCATGTGATTGGGCAGATGCTTTCTGGCATCCTCAGCATTCCGCACAACTTTGGCAGCAGTCTCATCCAGCTTGACACCTGTTACCATCGTGCACACTACGCACTCAGCACTTGGTCGCAAGACAGGGTCGTCTCGCAAACAAGCTAGAACCACTGGAGTATCTTCCTTGTCCAAGCAGTGCTTGTCCAGATCCTTTTGAAGGTCATGCACAGTCTTTGGATCACGCAAAGTAAAGATCAGTGCGGAGATCAATCCCATCGAGAATATATCAGTAGCCGTCGAGGTCTCCATGACGTTCTCGAGCTGCTCCGGCGCTCTCCAGCAAAGCATTTTCTTCTCCTCTTCCGACATTTCAGATTGCGGTACCAGCATTGAGAACCTGGTAAGGTTGAAATTCCTGAACTTGAGAATGCCTTCAGCGTCTGCAACGATGTTCATCGGGTTGATCCTTCCATGAATCAAAAAGCGCGAGTGGAGATGTGCCAGTCCCTCGAACAACGTGATGACTATTTGTCTTCTGCGTTCAGCGTCTTGTAACAAGCCCATCCTGATGGAATCATCAAGGGTTACGAGGCACTCCTCCGTCAGGAACACACACGCGATCTTTCCTTTTCCCTCCTCCTCAATGTAGGCACCAAAGACACTTGAAAGTGAAGGATGCCCCATACGGTAATGAAGACAAGCCTCGACCTTCACCGCATGTCTCAGATCTTCATCATCATCGCCGTGAAATCGCCTCACAGTGACCCGCATCCCCTTCTTGTACACCCCAGAGGTGACAGTCCACCTGGCCTCGGGCATGTGTCGCTGAGCTGGGGACTCAACGAGGTGCTTCAAGTTGATCTTCCACTCATTCTTCATGTTGTCAATGGCAAAATGTTCCGACTTCATCGGTATCTTTATGTTCAAGCTGGAGTAGAGAATGGTCGGATTTGATCCAGGCATCATATGATCAATGGTGCTGTGCAGCATGACCCTTGCAGCATCAACCTCGCTCTTCATCTTCAGCTTCAAAATCTCCTTGGCTTCAGCCGAGAGATTGGGAAACGATTGTGATCTAGCGACGTACAAAGACCGCACACCTCTCAAGAAAAGGAGCATCGGCTTCAGAATATGAACCAGATTTGGGCCATCTGGGTTCTTGGCCAAAGCGTTGGCGTAACCAGTCACCAGCAGGGTAGCGAGCTGCCGAGCTTCATCAACGAACTTGTCAAATTCTGGTTCTGGGTGTTTGGAGGACTTCTTGTGCTCGTGGAGGAGACTGAGGGTTTCGTTGATCTCCGATGCTACTACCTCGAACTCGCTCATTGCGCGACGATGGGATGGCGGGAAATTTGCGAGGGGAGCTCCTAGGGATTGTTGAGGGTGGGGGTTGAGAGCCAACATAGTGATTCTGGAAAAAGGGGGGTATATTTGTGGGAAAGTGTATGGTGGGGTGAATGTGATAGGGGGTGAGTAACATTCGGAAAGCGAGGGTCCCTGGCCGAAAAAGGGTCATTTTTCGCGATCAACACCAGGGGTCACAAGTAGTAGTATCAAAGTACCCCATGTGGTATGCTCGAGAAAGGGGGTAGGTGGTAGTTCTTGGCAGAGAGATTGGCGGGAAAACAGCGGAGGGAGTGGCGGCCGGGCTCCAGTTGCAGCCGTGTGAAGGTTGTCAGTGACTCCGATCCGGGGCCGGACGCTCGGCCGAGTCACGCGGCTCCGATCCCGGCCCGGGCAGGCCCGGGACCCACAGTCCGGGCGATCATCCCCCGGCGGGTGAGCCTACTACCGTACGCGGCCCGCCGGCCCACGGTGACCGTGCCAACCGTTGAACTACCGGCGTACTGAGGCCAGCAGACTCGAGGCCCTAGTACTGAGCCGTGACCGTGACCGTCATCATGGCATCGAACCGTGTCGGACGGGGCGGCCCGGCCCGCCACGAGAGTAGGGTCAGGCAACGATAGAACACTTTTAATGCACACATGTCAATTAATAGCCAATGCCGCGCTGACCGAAAAGAAAGATTCTCATCTGGACCTCTCAGCTGCTGAGGCTGAAGCTCTCGGAACCCCCGGACACTCTTCGAATGGAGTCAGCACAGGAGGTTGAATATCTGATGCCTCCTCCCTGCTCCGTTCATCAGTCCCCGATACAGCCTCCGAGCCCGCTCCGGATGGTCTCAGAATTGCAGCAAGCCCCGAGCTATCCAGCCGAGCAGGTGGAGCTGCCTGCCTCAACCCGACCAACCGAGCAAGGTCTGACACAGTCTCCGACAGCACTTCTCCCGTTTGCAGCGCCGCAGCAGGTGTTGCTTCCCCGCCATGCGAGGCTGCATCGCCGCCTTCATTCGATGGATGAGCATCGCCCTCTTCGTCCTGCCCCCTCCCGGAGTTGGTCAGGCTCTCAGGAAGAGATGGAGCGTCGCTTCCTTGCCGCATGCTTCTTGGCTGAGGAGTAGAGGAGGAGGAACCCATGCGCAGGCTAGACCGATGTGCACTTCCAGTGATGGCAGAGGTGCTATGAATGTCGGTCTGCGCCTGAAACTGTTGCGCAATGCCATGCAGGTCCATGGCAGGTAGAGGCCACCGGATGCCGAGACGTCGCAGGTACTCTGCGCTCACTGGAATCTGGGTACCGTCCGACTTGACGAGCACAGGATAGAACCTGACGTTGCCGCTCGCGTCAGTCTCAGTCAGGGGCTCGTCTCCCAGCAACGTGTCCTCCATGGCACCACTCTGCTGGCTCCCCTCCTCAGGCAGATCGTCGACGCCAGGATCGACATCTCCGGAGGCCGCCATGCGCGCCCCAGCCTCGATGTGCGAGGAGAGGGCAGGATCGGACGAGCCTTGCACAAGATCGTTGATCTCGCTTCGCGGGCTGTGATAGATCTTCATCCCTGCAAGCGCGTATGTGGGCCCTTCCCCCTTGCTTGGAGTCAAGTCGCTTTCTGTTGTTTCTTCATGCCATTCTTCTTCATCATCTGAAAGATCGACAGTCAATGTGAGAGAGTGAAATGAATCCTTCTCCACCTGCTGCTTTCGAAATCCGAGGCTTCTTGGCTGGTGACTCCAGATTTATCCTTGTTTGTACTTCAGCCATTTGTTTCTCATCTCCTTAGGGAAGAGCTGCATGTGAAGTTCAAAAGCATCCACACAATGATATACAACAGGTTTAGATTGGTGTTATCATCGTGTTTACCAGATTTTGGCATGATTCTCCAGACTTCAGTCACCACTCATCCTCTTTCATTCTCCTTGTCCGAATACGCCTTCTTTGTTAAACAAAAGTGAGTTGAATGTGTTTTGACAAGGATTCACATTCATCGACAGCCATGATTTAAGAAATCTGATGCAATGCTCACAATGTCAACATATGCATCGAAACGGAATAGTTCGATCTCCTCTCAATACCATGACACGATCGCAAGGCAATCATGCGGACAAACAGCTCTGATTCTTGAACATCACTTGAGTTCTACACAGCTTCCCAGCATGCACGTGATCAACGATTTGTCGACCCCTTTCATGACTCCCTTCATGACACCATCACGGGCTCCTCCCCACTGGACATCGCAAGATCCCACAACGAGAGTCCTCCCGAGAGATTCACCCTCTCCTCTCTCCCGCAACATCTCACGGCATGCAAGGAAAACCTCGCACAGGCACTTGATACAGCAATACGAACCTCCTCCTATGCTCTGATGGACAGGGGGCCTCCTCCTGCGCGCCGACAGGGATCCTCCTCCCCCTCTCCACGGCAATGCTGGCGCGCTCCAACTTCCTCCGCACGTGAAGACGAGTGGCCCAATAGCCCCATACACTCTCCCGCCGGATGATACCCGGTGGAAATTAATAAATCCACTCAAAATTAGACGGGCCGGATTGGGTGCGGAGTGTGCAGTCATGGGCTGCTGCCTTTTTTCAGTTTGTAATAAAGAAGCTGAGGCAAGCTTGATCGATCTCGAATCCAGAAGGAGCGAGCATGATGGATGCCAGAGCGATCGTCGTGACAGGTGTCTCTAAAGAGGAGGAGGAGGAGGAGAAGGAGGAGGAGGAGGAAGGAAGGAACGAAGGAAGGAAGAAAGGAAGAAAGGAAGGAAGAGGAGAAAGGAAGGAAGAGGAGAAAAGAAAGGAGGGGAGAGAAGCTGAAGTATAAAAGAGGAGGGAATCGCTGGTGGGAGGGCAGGGCCTTTGTGACATCATGGCGCCCAGCCACTGCTCTGTAAAGTTTCTGACACGATTCACCGCAGTGTGCTTGATTGTCCCGCTCCTCGGCGAGTCGGCTGATCTGCCATCGATATCCCTGCCTAGATCATCGGGACGTTGGCTCTCGCAACGAGTTGCGGTGGTAGCATCCAGCGAACCAGTTGCAAACTCGCCCGGAACCTTCAGGGCTCTCGATGCTCCGCTGCGTTGCAGGCTGAGGGGTGGGAAGGAAGAGTCTCAGACCCCTAGCCTGCAGCTTCCTGTGCTTCGGAACCTCCTGGACTTCTCCACGTCTCTGACCAACGCAAGGTTTCGTTGCACCCGTTAAGGTTTTGGGTGGGGCATTGACGTTACTGCTAGCTCAGGGCGTCCGAATATCACCTACTCTCAGGAGAGGATGGAATGGCTGAAGGTGATGCTTTGAATTGCACGACGGCATGCCTACTCACATACCTCCTCCTCGTGCTCTATGTGTTGTTGCCCTCTGTGCGATGACTGGGGTGATAGGATGCGATGAAGGAGATGCTGGAAAACACGACAGACGTCTTCAAGACATCTGTGAAGCAGCTCGATCTCAATGAGAGCTCAGGTGTGTCATACTTGCATGATGATTCGAGCCCGGACGAGCATGGAAGCTGTAATGTATCGACCACGTTGATCGATCAAACAGAAGAGAACGTGGCGATGAAGGAAAGAGCGTTGGAGGTGATTACTGAGCGAGTGGACAACATGGATCTCGCGCTCGGGCTGAACAACCTCGGTGAAGAGGAGGAGGAGGAGGAGGTGGTGGTGGTGAACTGCTGATCAACGTGGCAGGCGGGTTCCAACCACTGGTGGATTGTCTCAAGAGCAACCACAGCGGGGTCCGATGGCGGGCAGCAGATGCGATAGCCGTCTCCGTCCAGAACTATCAGAACATGCAGCAGGTCTGAAAGTTGACACTCTCGTGTTGAGACGACGGTGTTGATACGAGGAGGGAAGATTGCAGTGGAGTACGGCGCTCTCAACCTGCTGACTCAGATGTACGCGAACCGAAGTGAAGAGTCCTCGACGAGATACAAGGCAAGGGCGAGAGGCTTTGGAGGGCTCCTGTGTCTCTTGTTTCTTATGGTGGGTTTCTCCTAAAGGCTCTCCATGCCCTCTCGGCTCTCATCAAGGGGAACTCAACGAGTGAACTCTGGTTTTTGTTCAACAACGGCCTTGCGATGCTGCGGGTTGACATACAGGCAAGTGGAGGCGATGGAGATTGAGGGTTTACGATGACCTGCGGACAGATAGGAGAGATTCGTATCAAGCGGAAAGCGACTTTCGTCATGTCTCAATTGTGATGCTCCAACTCACTTCTCCATCATTCTTTGATGGGTCAATCATCCTGTTTGCTTGTCTAGGATCCCTCTTATCCCTTGTCTTCCTGATTTCTGAAAGATAGTGACTGTTTTTCATTGATCAGACTCAAGTCCAACGCGATGCTGAGGCAAGCTGTTGTGCTGGTAATCATCAGGTCATTGCGAGTCTTCATGATGAGCATCGCAGGTGGAACGGGGAGACAAAGGAAAGGGAGTGCTCCCAGAGCTCGTCAACCTCCTCATACTTGGAGGAAACACGACAGACTCACAGGTCTTGTGGCCGATGATCGTGTCATGCTGGCTGATGAGCTACCAGGTCTTTGAATTTGCCACCTCTGCACTTCTTGCGCTGTCACAGGACCAGGACCAGGAGCAGGTTTAGACTACTTTGTGCGCTCTGACGAGCTGAAGAGCATGTCGACAGGCAAAGATGATGAGAGAAGAATTCCCTGGGCTTGTTAAAGTGCTCAAGGAGAGGCAGGACATGCTGCTGCGTGATGGAGGTGGGGGAGGAGCGAGGGAAAGTCACTTAGGTTGCCCTGACAGACATTTGAGCAGCAAAATCAGAAGACGAGGACTTGCAAGAACTGACTCAGCTCATCGACACATTGCAAGCCCCCCCCGCCAAATGACGTTTGAGGAGCGCAGAATGATCAGATACCTGAAAGAACAAGATTGTGCTCAATGGTTCAGCACGACCACAAGCTATCCCCTTCCTCCCTCTCTCGTCCCTTCTCCACGCTCCCTGTCGTCACAGCGATCTCTTCCTCTTCTCGAGCACTCTACTGAGCAGAGCCCTCTGCTGGAACCATGTACAGGGTGTCCGAAAGCCACGCGCCCGACGCCTTGTCCTGGCTGAACTGCCACCTCATGGTCACCTGGGCCTTACTGGGCTGGTCGGGGACGCTCTCGACAAACTCGGGAGGAACGCCGTTGATGAGCATCTGCTTGTAGGGAGCTCTTACTTTCACTTCCATGATCTCCACCTTGGCTCCCTCGTTGACGAAGGGGCCGCCCAGCGTCTTGATCTTGAAGTCATCGAAGTTGCCCAGGAGGATACTGCGAGGAGGGAGGTGGGTTCAGCGGGCGTCACAGGGCAGGTCAGGGCCTCACTTGTACTTGGTGTTCTTCATCTGGTTGAAGAAAGTCTCCTCCGGCAGGCTCTTGATCGGGTTGGTGGGCGAGGTGAACCTGAGGATCGTCTTCAATCCGTTGTCTGGAGCCGGGTCGTTGTTGTTCTTCAACGCTCCCATCAGCAGGGTGACCACGTCTGTGGTTGACAGCTTGGACGAGGGCTCGGCTCCCGCTGCTCCTTCCTGCCTACCGTCTGATACGAGGTCCACCTTCTCTCCTACTTTAGCCTGGGGCTGGCTAGCAGAGCTCCTTAGGCCAGGGAGGTTCTCGTTAGCGGCTCGCTGGCTGTGGGAACATCTAGTGAACAACGAGCCTGCAGGCGCATGTCGACCTGTCGAAGAGCCCTTGGATCCTGGCTGCCTCTCGACGCAGCTTCTCCAGCTCCTCCTCCTGCATCGACACGCTGACGACGCAGCAACAGCTCTGGCAGAGCTTTACCTCTGTGAGTGCTCCGGCGCGGCTGGTCGAGAGAGCCAACGTCACAGGCACGACGAGCGACTGGACGAACTTTCTTCTCCCGTTGTTGCCAGGGACTTGGGAGTGCTTGCAAGAGATCAGACTCGCGTTGCATCGCTCACCACTCACCATCCGTAAGCTCGTGAGTGATGACGCTGCTGTCCTGATCCCCGCAGTGCTGGGGCTGACGACGAATCCTGACCCTGGCAACCATGTCGGTGATCGAGCAAGGGATGGGTTACAGAGATACCTGTCTGGAAGAGGAAGGCTTGCAACGCTGTTACAGCCAAGAGGAAACGCATCTGTTCAGAAGCAACAAGGTCAACAGCAGGTATTCCTTAATCCTTTCTAGCATCCTTCAAGCATGGTTTCACAGGAGGATGAGAGGAAGAGAACACGGAGAGCTCATCAGGTGAACTCATTTCCTTCTCCCACAGCAAACTACAGCTATCTCTTCTTCTCCCGCCCTCGTCGCTCAGCTCGTTGCTGTTCTACAGCAAGATGAGGCAAGGCGCACTCGGCCGGGCCGAGCCGCGGGCCGGTCCGAATTTCCCGGCAGCGGCCCGGGCCCGGCGCACCGTCCGACGGTCCGTCGGCCCAGGCTGACTCCCCGGGCCCGCTGAGGAGCCGAGTCGACGTTCGGAGTTCCGACTCCGTCTCCGAGGGCTCGGACTGAGCCTCGGCGCGGAGAGCCAGAAGCCGGCAATGAGTTGCCGCAGTGACGCCTGGCGCTGCCGCGCCCCGGTTCCCGGGCCGCTGACGGCGCGGCCCGTCTGAATACCGGGCCGACGGAACTCCCGGCAGTTTCCAAGTTCACCCGGGGCCAGTGACCGGCGTACCCGTACGGGTAGTACGGTCCAAGTCCAAACGTCCAAGGATTGAGGCCCGACCGTATGATGCCCGGGCCAGACTCCGGCCGGGCGGTGCCCGGCGGGCCTCAGCTCAGTCAGCGGCTCGCCCGGCGCCTCCCGGACGGTCCGGACTCCGGGAGGCTCGGAGCCGGCCCAAGACTCAGGCTGCGTCTGTGAGCCCCGGGCCCGGCGGCCCCTGAGCCTCGACCTAACATCGAGCGGTTCATGTCAATTTTTTTTCACCCCACGGAATCAGTCAAACGTAAGTAAACCCCGTCACACCCCACCCACCAACTTCCGTCCTTCCAGCTCCGAAAACACAGCAGGGGGGGGGGGGGGTAGTATTGAACTTTGGGTCACATGACGAGATGTCAGCTTTCCAGGTAGAACTATTGGTAAGAAGCTTTTTCGCAAATATATTCTATGAGAATAGAACTCCGGGCCGCTGCCCATTGTATTTTTACTATTTTCTCACTCACTATGCCTTCTTGACCTCATGATCTGTAGTAAAGAAGACGGGTTCAATGTCAAAACTTGTACTACCCCTCACTGACCTAGACCCTCAGATTGCCTCATATCACCCACCCTTTTGACTTCACCGACTGAACACCTGTACAACTGTACCCCCATCTCACCCCTACCTTGGTCGTTTAGGGACGAGGTTACGACCCCAGGATATTCATTTTTTAAAATGAAACGATTGAGACTCTTTTTTACTACAAATCCGTGCAATATTACCACACGTGGACCTGCTGACGTCCACGAAAGAGGCGGGGGAGATATCTGAGGGTGAGGGTCCGAGATCACGGGTACTTGGATAGTAAAATTTGATGGTAGTCAGAGTCAAATGTATTGACGGGGTAGGGGTGGAAAAGAGTTGTAAATGACCCCACTCGGCACCTTCCCCCATCTCGTTTGACTATAGAGACCCCACCCTCACCCTTTCCATATCCTGCACCTCCCCTATCAAAATTAAAACTGGGAGGTGGTACGGGTGGTCAAGTGGTGATGCTGTTATCATTCCTATTCATAAATAAGGGTCAATTGGAAGCATTGTCCTGGTCAAAACAGGGTAGGGTAGGTCCATCACCCTTCAGACCCCAGTGTTTACCTTTTTCCTGCACTGGAAAGTACCCGTCCCACGGCTTCGGTTGGAGCCCTTTTTGGGCCTATAGTCAAAATTTGCTATATTCACTATAGACCCGCATGGAAGGATACCTACCCCTCCTCAATGGAACCAACCTCCAACCCCTACCGCAGTACCCGTTTAGAATGGGCACTTGGTAGGGGTACCTCAAGCTTCCCGCCACCTACCAATGCCTCCTGCTCTGATCGAGATGCCGGCGCATGCCGCATAGCGTCCTGACTCATAACCCCCTGCCCCACTATGCTCCAAACATCTTCTACCAGTTCCTCTCCTTTGATGCTGACGTAGAACGCTCGTGATAAACTTGTTGGAGGGTGTTGAAGCATTTTGTGCCTTGAGCTCGCTTTCAAACGCTTCTCGCCCCTTGTGTGCGTCTCAGATGGCCACGGGCCCTTCTGTGTCTCCCCCCTGTTGCTGTTCCCTCATGTTTGATTTGAAACTGTTGTGTTTGCTACCATGCAATCGCTTCGAGCTAGACACACTGATTTGCCCCATGAACAGGACTGAATTGAAAGTTTTCTTGGAATCCTTGCCCGCCTTCTGGACCTCCGAATCAAAAGCACAACTGGGATTTTTTTTGATTTGTTGGTCATATCCTACATATATATGCGCTTGATCTTGATCGTCGAAGCAAGCATAAACTGAGCTGAAGCTTTTGCGGGACACGAGAAACACAAGGCTTACTGCTGGCCAACATGTCCCGTGAGGAGCAGTTGATCCTTGCTCAGATAAAACGGTTTGAGGAGAAAGAGAAGCAGAAGGAGCAGAAGCTTGCCAAGGCTCTGGAGAAGAAACGGCAGAAAGAGCAGGTGAGGATGGTTGTGTGCCCAGGTGCTTGCTGCTTTGTTCACCTGCGGTGGCAGGAGAGACCGGCATGGATCGAGAAGATGCAGGACGATCTGCCCGACGCTATCGAGTTCAGGCCGACTGAAGAAGAATTCGCCGACCCCCTTGCATACATCAGGTCCATCGCTCCCATCGGCGCCAAATATGGCGGCTGCAAAATCATCCCACCCGACTCCTTCTGCCCTACCTTCTCCCCTAGCAGGGACACCATTCCCACAACGCATGTGAGACTATTTGTTTGCGAAATTTGAGGTGAAGGTCGTGCATTGCTTGTGACTTGAACTATCTCTAGCAACATGTGCTGCATCGAGTGGAGGACTTCGATGCAGGAGGGGTGGCGTTTCATACATCGCATAAGAAGTACTATCGCCATTATTCATACGATGAGTATGGAACAACATTCCGTTACCGATCAAAACCTGACATGCTTTTGTTTCTTCGAAAGATACAAGAAGTTAGGCGAGAAACGTTTCAAAGGCTATTTTGGTGAAAAGGACAAGGCAGACGAGAGAACAGTAGAACGTGAATTCTGGTATACAATGTCAACTGCAAGCAATTTCACGGTTCAGTATGCCAATGACGTGAGTGATGATTGCGATGTATTGACCCGCTATCAGCTGATGTTGAAATCAAGGTCGAGGGATCCGCTTGCGGAAATGATTTCGGTGAATGGAGCTTGAACAGGCTTCCCAAAGGCGAAGAGTCAATCTTGGGACTGTTTGATGATAATGTACGAGCTTCGATCTGTCCCAGGCTTCTCATCTTATCATGGCTGCAGATTCCGGGAGTTAACACGCCTATGATGTACGTGGGGGTATGTAAAACTTCTGATTCGATTTTGGTGGCTTGTTGTCAACTCACTTGCACACATCAGATACTGTTTGCCCATTTCTGTTGGCACTACGAGGACAACGCACTTTACAGCATCAACTATATGCACGAAGGTAGCCCAAAGACGTGGTACGTGGTCCCGGGACATTGTGCCGCAGCGTTGGAAACAGCGGTAATTCAGCTTGTTGGTGTTGGGACCACTGATAGGGCCTGTGAAGGTCAAGGACACGTTCAAGAGTCATCCTGATAAGAATCATCCCTTGATGAAAGAAGGAGAACACATGCTGATGCGGAAAACGGTGACGCTTGAGGAGGGCCGGGGTTGATCCATGTGACATGCCTCAAAGGTGATGATATCTCCCTCATTACTCAAGAGCCGAGGCGTACCGGTGATTCTTTTTTCGACCCGCGACTTGTGGTGACTTAACTCTTCATCCAGGTCTTCCGCTGCACGCAGAGGCCAAGAGAATTTGTCATAACGTTTCCTCGCGGCTATCACGCCGGGTTCAACCATGGTATGAACTCCGTAGATGAAGATTTCAGTCCTCACCCTTGAGCCCAGGCTTTCACAAAGGGGAGGCTGTGAACTTTGCTCTCCCTAGCTGGATCCCCTACGGCCTTGTCTCGCTCAGTCGGTATCGAGCAAGTGGAAGCATGTCTGTCTGCAGATCGCAAGTGTAGTCCGGTCTGACACTCGCCTCGTTCAGGTCGTGTCTTGACATCGAGAAGATTATCATCCATGCGGGCATCAACTTTGCCAACCAAAGGATGCTCAGGAAGCTCAAGGTGGAGAACGATGGCTACGATCGCCGGATCACGAATGCAGCCAGCTACACCCATGACTCGCTCATCTGGACGTGAGTCTACAGGATCTCAGACGACTGACAAGTGACCTCCTTGTCCTCCCGCAGGTTCAGAGCCCTCGCTGCCTGGCAAACGAAGCTGATCAAGTGGGCATCCCGGCAAGGACTTGAGGTGTGACAATCTTGCCATTTGGTAGACGATCGAATGGATCTAATTGTGGATGCAGATCTCATACATGCACAAGTGCGACGTCGATCCGTATGACCGGCAGCTGTGCTACGCCTGCAACCACATCCTCCACATGGCATATGTAGAGCATGTGGACAACAAAGACATCGAGCTGCGAGCTTGTCCTGAGCACGCTGCATTCCTTGGACGTGGCAAGTTAGCATTAAGTGAGGATGTTGGATTTGCTCCCTTGTAATGCTCCCTGACTGCTTGTTCAAGGGATTCGATACAGCAACGAGGTACTGCAGAAAGCCATCGCAGACATTCTGGACAAGGAGATCGTCGAAGGAGGCATCAAAGGGCTGCAAGTAGACGACGAGGCGGGAGGGGAGGACCTTGACACGCTGGACGAGACTCACGATGTGATCGGACTGGTTGGAGACAACCTTGGACAATTCTCCATCTCCTTTGGAAACAAAAGCAAGAAATCCAAGAAGGTCCCTAAGTCACCCTTGTATGCTGTGGACTCTTTCCCGAGTCTCAAGGTGAGGACGTGGCAGTTGGTTGTTGCTGGTTGTGACAAGGTTGGCAGGCGCTTCTCAAGCCTCGTGGCAATCGCGCGCTGATCGCATTCAGGAAGCATCTCCTTCACAAGAAACCGCACTTGAAGCGCTTCGTCCCTGCTCTTGCTCAGCTGGAGTGCAGCGAACCGGATGGAGCTTGCCTTGCCATCCGAGTGGCAGAAGCAGAAGCAAGAAGCTGGATCAGAGCGAGGGAGGACGTGCCAGAAGATGACAACAACAAGTGGGAAGCGATGGTTGTGGTCGACGAAACCTCATACCATCTTGGGAACTTTCATTCCAAGGAGGATGCAACATCTGCATGGACGTACGCCTTCCGTCGTGTCGTGGAGCCTGGAGGCGACAAGAACTTGTCGTGCCCGTTCGAGAGGCTCCAGGCCGTTTGCGATGACATCGCGGAAGCGATCGCATCCAGCAGGAGCGGCGGCTCAGCGCCTGAGGGGAAAGCAAGTGAGAGCGAGAAGTTTATCGAGCCAGGTGAGCTGTCCCTGGCGAAGAGGCTCCTGCTTGGAGAGGAGCAGGACTTCCTTGCTGCCAAGTACCCGCTGAGGTCGGAGGAGGAGGACTCGATCGCCAATACTCCCTGCATCTCTCGGACCAGCAGCGTCAGGAGCACCCATGGGATGGGCTCTGACGTGGACATGTCTGCGGATGGAGAGCAGAAGAAGGAGGAGGTGGGATGGAAAACTCCCCCGATGGACTCGGGCAGAGAAGATAAGGCGCAGGCGTCTCCTTCGTCTGTAGAGGAGTCGGCGGAGAACCTGCTGAGGGACAAGGGCAAGAGGCAACGAGACTACGAGACGTCGATTGAAGGTGGGTGCAGTCAAGGTGGTGAAGGGAAGGGGAGCGATTGACATCCTGACGCGTCTCCTCGCAGTTGCAAACGCCACAAAGAGGTTTGCGGGGACGAGGTGGAGATGCACTGTAAGAAAGAGGAGAGGGCGTGACTGTGTCGTCTTACCCTGTGTGTGGCAGTTGATCACTGATGACGGAAAGGGCTCGCTGAAGCTCAGGATCAGGCCCAAGGCAGCCAGGAAGGAGGGGCTGAGAGCAGACTGCCAAGGAGAAGGGCCGATGAGCGTCGAGGTCAACGAGAACGTCTCCACTCAGACGAGCATGCCGAGCAGGAAGCCCGACTTGAGCTCGGACGACGACCTGCCTCTAGCTCATGCGCTTCCGACCAAGAGGAGTGACGGGGCCCTGATGAGCAGGGAGGCATGCGAGGAGAAGAAGGGGACGATGAGGATGGAGGGGTCGAAGAAGTCTCCCGCGTCCCTCTTCGACTCGGATGACGACTTGCCTCTCTCCGTCAAGAAGTCCGCGTTCGACTCCGACGATGACCTCCCACTCACTGTCGCTGTCAAGAAGTGAAGAGGAGGAGGAATTGAAGAGGAGGAGGAGCAGCGGCAGCAGCCGCTGGTTTTGAAGGGGGCCTGCATTGTACATATGGGTTGTGAATATTTTTCTTAATTTTGGTCAATCAACCATTAACAGGAGTGATCTTTGAAAGACTTTAAATTGAAAATGAATAAGAAATCAAGAAATGGAAGATTGTCTTTTCCCCGCCTCCTCGCTGCTCCCTTCACTCTCCTCTCCATCCTTCTCCTCCCTTCCCAGTCCGCCTGCTCTCGCTCTGATTCTTCCCCCGGGCTCTCTCGCTCACTCAGCGACCCTTGTCTCCTTGCTCCTTCCCAGCTCCCTCTCCTCTCCTCATCGCTCTCTCGTAGCTCCTCATCAGGTGGCTAGACAGCATGTCTGCAGCAAACACAATCCTCCCCATCGTCAGCGGCACCTCCTCCTGCGTCGAGATCAGTTCGGGTCTCACCATCGCTCACATCACCTTCACCCATCTTCCTTCCTCGTCCAGGAACCACAGCAGCCTTCCTGCTGGATAGAGCTTGTCGTTGACCATGCTCGCTTCTATTGCCTTCAGGTAGCTCTTCCTCCACATCTCGTCCACCTCTCCCTCCGCTCTGTCCTTTTCGCCTCCTCCTCCTCCTCCTCCTCCTCCTCCTCCTCCTCCTCCTCCTCCTACCTCTAGCGGTAGCAGACTCTTCATGCGACGCATGCACATCCTTACGATCCTCTCGACCGCCTCCTCCTCCTCTGCCAGGAGACAAGCAGCATCGCACACGTCGCAGACGCTGCGAGGAGCGAGTGAGCTCGTCGCGCCCTCCAGCGCTGAGCCTCACCTGCCGAGGGAGAGGCGGCAGATGACGTCGTCTCGGAGGAGGATGGATGTGATGGACCCACGAACTCTCTCGCTCAGCTGCTCTGAGACCGAGCAGGGGGCAGCGAAGGCGAAGCAGCGGATCTGAGGGAAGAGCTGCTGCCATCGCGCCGTCAGGAGCGACGCTACTCCTCCTCCCATGCTGTGACCGACAAGCCTTAGCCCAAAGCCTCTGCAGCCCCTCGTTAGATCCTCTACCCCCCGCTCCCCCTCCCCCTCCCCCTCCCCCTCTGCATCCCTCTCTGCCACTTCCTCACCTCGCATCCGTCCTCAACTTCTCCTCAACAGTCTCGCGCAGCTTTGCGTCCATATTCACGGCGCTTTCCCACATACCCTGGTGCACAAGCGCGTTCTCGAGGCCGAGGAGACGAACGGGGGCGGAGGAGCAGCGAAGGTCGGCAAGCACGTCGGAGACGTCGCGAGTTCCTCTGATTGCCAGGACAAGGTTGCGAAACTGAATGAAGCAAAGGGGTTGAGAGACAGAAAAACAGGGAGAGAAGGCGGAGGAGGAGGAGGAGGAGGAGGAGGAGGAGGAGGACAGACAATGTCATTCCCTAGCACCAACAGCATCATCGTCACCTTCTTGTCCAACAAAAGGATAAAACAAGGCTCGTGCAGCTCCGCGCTCGTCCACTCCTCCTGTATTATACAAGTCTCGTCGAGCTCGAGATCCTGCAAGACAGCGTCCTGGTTGTTGCTGAGTTTGAGATGACAGACAGCAACAACATCACACTTTGTTTCTCTGCAGAAGTTTCTTGGCATCGACCTTGGAGTCTCCCATCACGATATCGTGAACTTGATCATAAGAATCGTGAGGCAGCAAACCCTCCTGACTTTTTCCCTCACCTCTCCCGTAACACAGCGATGCCAACCTCGCATATCTGCGCAGCTCCTCGATGTTGATGTCATCGTCGTCTTGCAGGCAGGGAGGGGCTGTGCAAACCAAAACATTATTGCTCTCGTCGAAAGGGACGCCATCCATCATCATCATCGAAATTATCGAAATCAACATCTTTTTATCAGGTTTATCCTCATCGTCGCCGTCATGATCATGATCAGCATTAGCATCACAATCGTTTGACTCTTCCTCCTCCTCGACCAAAACTTCCACAGCCACCAACACAATCTCCTTCTCCTCCGTGAATGGAGTTCTCACGTTCGTTATTCCTCTCCCGTTTCAGCTTGTTTAGGCATCCTTGACAACCGTAGTCGACTTCTTCGATGAACTGAACGATCGAAGTGTCAGGGATAGCCAACGAAGGAGGTGAGAGTAGAGAAGAATGAGAGAGAAGAGGCGAAAATCTGAGATGATCAGAGAGGTGAGATGAGCGATTGAGACTGAGACTCTCAGACAAGATTGCGGTCTCAAAACCACAGCAATCAGAATGGAGAACGCGTCACAAACGACAACATCGTTCCCACCTGCAGGCAGGCAACTCCAACCAATCCTTTGATCATCTGCCTCGTACTGACGTTCTTGATTTTGTGCTCCACTTGTGTCTTGTAGATGTTCATGATATGCTCCAACATCTTCGAGCAACGTCACATCATCTGTCTTCTCCCAAAATCGAGAAAGAGCAGCAAACTGAGCGAGTGACAGAGGGGAGGAGATGGTATCGCAGCGACCAGAGAGGAGCAGGCGGACAGAGTGGAGTGGGGAGAGGGAGAGGACAAAGTGAAAGAAGTTGAGCCAAGGGAAGGAGAAGAAGGAGAAGCAACAGCAAAGAGGATCTTACCCAGGCTCCATCTTTTCCTAGGATGATTTCATGTTGTTTCATCGACATCACATTCTTTATCACGTCGAAGAAATCGCTGCTCGCTCTCAAAGATCTCTCAGTAATGCTGCCTGCTGTACATGGCGTGACTTTTCATCCTTCTACGCCTCCCCCCCCCCTTCTCCCTCTCCCTCTCTTTCTCCTCCTCCCCCTCCTCCTTCTCTTTCTCCTCCTCCTTCACTTTCCATCTCCCTTCCTCCTCTGCTTCTCTTATCGCATTCCAGCTCCTGTAAATCTCTCACCAGCTGGTGTCAAGTTCAAGTTCGCCGTCTGTCTGATCCTTTCCAGCCACCGCATCCCTGTGAAAGCTGCGCTTTCCCCCTCCCCCTCCCCATTCCTATCCCCCTCCTCCCCTCTCCCTCTCTTGCCCCCGAAGACTTGTCCCGCGCTCCTGATCGCGTCGGAGCATCTCGAAGCCAACGGCTCTGCGTGAGGCCGGGCCCAGTCGAGCACGTTCTTTGCCACTTGCATCGCCGAGCTCCCCTCCAGCATGAAAGGAAAGGACATCCCGGCCTCCCGCACATGACCATTATCCTCTTCCATCTTCTCCTCTTCCTCCACTTGTCCCTCCCCCATCGCCCTCCCTGTTGAGGGCTCCATAGTTCGCAGGTCTCAAGGGAGGTTCTGATCTCAGCCCCTCCGATGCTCCGTCGAGTTCTTGTTGTAGCCGGACCCTCACATCAGCTGCTTCTGCGTTCCCTGCTAACATGGTCAGCATGAATGCGACTGGCAGTGCTCTCGGCTCCTCGTCGTTGCTTGATCCTCCTCGTTCCTCGTGTTCTGCTCCTTTCCATCCCTCATCTCATGCCGCCCTATTCCCCTCTCCCCTCTCCCCTCTCCCCTCTCCCCTCTCCCCTCTCC